>NW_013674604.1:0-9592 GCF_000517525.1 Limulus polyphemus
ATTCTCATGGCTAGGCACGGCTTACTAAGATGCTGCTCCACAGCAAGTCGACAAACAACGTGTGTTTAATGATCATGATAAAGTGAATTATTCTCACAGCTAGGACACGGCTTATTATGATGCTGCTCCACAGCAAGTCGACAAACAACGTGTGTTTAGTGATCATGAAGAAGTGAATTATTCTCACCGCTAGGACACGGCTTACTAGGATAAGTACAAGTTTTTACAAAAAATGTTCTAGATTATTAGTTCAAGAAAAGGGAAGTCTGTTTATGCACGTACTGTATATCTTATACTTCAAGTGCATCCATCTTCACAGTAGAATATAACCGTATTAATTTTTCATGGCTTTGATTGAAGGAATGGATTAGCTATAGCGACACCTATGAAATGTCTTTCAGTTTCAATATTGCTAAATCTTGTCATCTGAAATCTCAACGTAGTTTATAATAATAATACTATGTAGATCATATTTTACTATTTATTCATGGGCAAAGTAATATGTTAAAGATCGTTAAGCCTAACAGTCCTCGTTACATTCATGTTAAACAATATTAAAAGCACGTAAGACGGCAATAATTATCAAGAATCTCTTAACGCTCTTTTACCCCCATTTAAAAATAAGCAAAGAAATGAAATATTTTAGCTATTTTAATAATTCTACGAAATAATGTTCTAAATCACAAATTAGAATACGAAAAAATACTGGTTCAAGAAACAAAAACAGATCATACCAAATGGCGGACAAGAAAACATTCTTCATAAGTGAAGATATAGTACGCTGTAAATAAGCAGACTTTCTCAGAGGTAAGTGATGTAAATCAAGATACAATTTTGTTAACAATATCCCATATAGAATATATAATAAAATAGTTTTCCCGAAAAATATAACACAGCATATGAAATGCTAACTAGTCAAATTTCAATATCCTTACATTACTGTAACAATAAATAAACAAAAAATAATTAGCAACACTAATACACACATATTCTTAGGGACAATAACTCACACTGTAAGCAAGAAGCAATGATTTAATGCCTGTCAACACATATTCTTTGGGACATTAACTCACACTGTAAACATGAAACAATGATTTAATGCACGTCAACACATATTTTTGGGGACATTAACTCACACTGTAAACATGAAACAATGATTTAATGCCTGTCAACACATTCTTGGGGACATTAACTCACACTGTAAACATGAAACAATGATTTACTGCCTGTCAACACATATTCTTGGGGACATTAACTCACACTGTAAACACGAAACAATGATTTAATGCCTGTCAACACATATTATTGGGGACATTAACTCACACTGTAAACATGAAACAATGATTTACTGCCTGTCAACACATATTATTGGGGACATTAACTCGCATTGTAAACATGAAACAATGATTTAATGCTGGTCAACACATATTATTGGGGACATTAACTCGCATTGTAAACATCAAGAAAAATATTTCAAACCTGTTAACACATTTCCTTGAGGACATTTACTAACATTGTAAACGTTGTGAACAAATAACAACAATGATTTTAATTATCAGCTTGTATAAAAATATTAAAACCAATTTTTTTAATTTTCTGCTTGTTTAGTAAATAGTGATAAAGTCTCGAAGTTAGTTCGCTAGCTGTAAACACAATATGGTTGAGGCAAAACTAACTGATGCATAACACATGGTGACAAATATTTGAACTTATATTGCAAGCTATGAACACATCGTGGCAGAAGTAGCGACTCACGGATTGTGTACAGTTAGTGAAAATAACGTGATCTTGTAGCCTGTAAACTTGTCGTAGCTGAGATAGCAGTCACGCTTTATTCATGAGTGCCAACTCTGTCCAAATAAACATTAAACGCTCGTATCATGTATTACAGTATAACAATGTGGCCTTAGACTATATCAATGTGACTTTATGCAGAAAAGTATAACAATGTGAGTTCATGCAGTAAAATATAACAATGTAGCTTTGTGTAGTACAGTATAACAATACAATTTTATGTAGTACAGTATACCAATGTCGCTTTATGTAGTACAGTATACCAATGTGGCTTTATGCAGTACAGTATAAAAATGCGGCTTTATGTAGTACATTATACCAATGTGGCTTTATGTAGTACATTATACCAATGTGGCTTTATGTAGTACATTATACCAATGAGGCTTTGTGTAGTACAGTATAACAATGAGGCTTAGTGTAGTACAGTATAAAAATGTGGTTTCATGTAGTACATTATACCAATGTCGCTTTATGTAGTACATTATATCAATGAGGCTTTGTGTAGTACAGTATAACAATGTGGCTTTATGTAGTACATTATACCAATGAGGCTTTGTGTAGTACAGTATAAAAATGTGGTTTTATGTAGTACAGTATACCAATGTCGCTTTATGTAGTACAGTATAAAAATGCGGCTTTATGTAGAACATTATACCAATGTGGCTTTATTTAGTACAGTATACCAATGTGGTTTTATGCAGTAAAGTATAACAATGTGGCTTTATGTAGTACAGTATAACAATGTGGCTCTATGCACTATAGTATCACAATGAGGCTTTGTGTTGTACAGTATAACAATACGATTTTATGTAGTACAGTATACCAATATGACTTTATGTAGTACAGTATACCAATATGGTTTTATGCAGTACAGAATAAAAATGTGGTTTAATGCAGTAGAATATTACATTATGGTTTCATGTAGTATAGTACAATATAACAAAATATGTGACTTTATGTAGTACAGTATACCAATGTGGCTTTATGCAGTACAGTATAACAATGCAGCTTTATGCCGTACAGTATACCAATGTGGCTTTATGTAGTACAGTATAACAATGTAGCTTTATGTAATGTACTATACCAATGTGGCTTTATTCAGTACAGTATAACAATGTAGCTTTATGTAGTACAGTATACCAATGTAGCTTTATATTAGTATAGTATAACAATGTGGCTTTATGTAATGCAGTATATCAATGTGGCTTTATGTAGTACAGTATAACAATGTGGCTCTATGCACTATAGTATCACAATGAGGCTTTGTGTTGTACAGTATAACAATACAATTTTATGTAGTACAGTATACCAATATGACTTTATGTAGTACAGTATACCAATATGGTTTTATGCAGTAAATAATAAAAATGTGGTTTAATGCAGTACAGTATAACAATGCAGCTTTATGCCGTACAGTATACCAATGTGGCTTTATGTAGTACAGTATAACAATGTAGCTTTATGTAATGTACTATACTAATGTGGCTTTATGTAGTACAGTATACCAATGTAGCTTTATATTAGTATAGTATAACAATGTGGCTTTATGTAATGCAGTATATCAATGTGGCTTTATGTAGTACAGTATAACAATGTAGCTTTATGCAGTACAGTATACTAATGTGGGTTTATATAGTATAGTATAACAATGTGGATTTTTGTAGAAGAATATGACAATGCGCTTTATTCAGTATAGTATAACAATGTTACTTTAGGAAGTACGGTATACCAATACTATTTTATATAATACAGTATAACAATGTCGCTTTATGTGAGTTTGTATAATACAGTATAAGAACGTGGTTTTATGTAGTACAGTATACCAAAATTGCTTTATGTAGTACAGTATAACAATGTGGCTTTATTTAGTACAGTATAACAATGTGGCTTCATATAGTACAGTGTAGCCCCCAGTGGCACAGCGGTATGTATAGTATAACAATGAGGCTTTTTGTAGTAAAGTATACCAATGTTGCTCGATGTAGTACAGTATTACAATATGGTTTTTTGTAGTACACTATTACAATGCGGCTTTATGTATCACAGTATATAAAAGTGACTTGATGTAGTAAAGTATTAAAATGTGGCTGTATTTTTAAGGATACATAACCTGTAGGACTAGATTTTTTTCTTCGTTAAGAATATGGATTTTTTCATTGTGGAAGTAAATTTTCACACAACATTGATCATACATACTCATGCAAGTTAAATATGCACAAATGTTTACCAGAAAACAGAAACTTCTGAAGTTCATTTGAATATTTATCCAATTAAGATGTCTAAATATACACTTGGGAACATATACAAATCGACTAAACATATTATAGTCATACAGCAAGTAATTGAATAAGTTCCAAAACTAGGGTCTTCTCTTTATTTCGATCATATTAACTGCGGCTCAGTAGTTTCTGGAAGTTGGAGTAATACCAAAGGCTCTACGTCAAGATTCTCGTACATATGTGAGAGTTTTAGAAGCTGAACTCTCGTGGAAAAGAGTGGTCTTTCAGCTTTTATTTATTATAGTTATGATTCAATACAAACATTGCTATTTAAATCACACTGACACGGAATGTTTAAATACTTCCTGCAATTATCTAGCTTGTGATTAATTACTTCATGTCTTTATCTAGCTTCGTATTAGATTCTCCCTTCTCTTTATCTAGCGTCTGATTAAATTCTTCCTGTCTTTATCTAGCTTCATATTAGATTCTCCCTTCTCTTTATCTAGCGTCTGATTAAATTCTTCCTGTCTTTATCTAGCTTCTTATTAAATTATTCCTCCTCTTTATCTAGCGTCTGATTGAATTCTTCCTGTCTTTATCTAGCTTCTTATTAAATTATTCCTCCCCTTTATCTAACTTCTTATTAAATACTTCATCCTCTTTATCTAGCTTCTTATTAAATACTTCATCCTTTTTATCTAGCTTCTTATTAAATACTTCATCCTTTTTATCTAGCTTCTTATTACATACTTCATCATCTTTATCTAACTTCTTATTAAATACTTCATCCTCTTTATCTAGCTTCTTATTAAATACTTAATCCCCTTTATCTAACTTCTTATTAAATACTTCATCCTTTTTATCTAGCTTCTTATTAAATACTTCATCCTTTTTATCTCGCTTCTTATTATATGCTTCATCATCTTTATCTAGCTTCTTATTAAATACTTAATCCCCTTTATCTAATTTCTTATTAAATACTTCATCCTCTTTATCTAGCTTCTTATTATATACTTCATCATCTTTATCAAGCTTCTTATTAAATACTTAATCCTCTTTTTCTAACTTCTTATTAAATACTTCATCCTCTTTATCTAGCTTCTCATTAAATACTTCATCCTCTTTATCTAGCTTCTTATTAAATACTTAATTATCTTTATCTAGCTTCTTATTAAATACTTAATACTCTTTTTCTAACTTCTTATTAAATACTTCATCCTCTTTATTTAGCTTCTCATTAAATACTTCATCCTCTTTATCTAGCTTCTTATTAAATACTTCATCCTCTTTATCTAACTTTTTATTAAATACTTAATTCTCTATTTCTAACTTCTTATTAAATACTTAATTCTCTATTTCTAACTTCTTATTAAATATTTCACCCTATTTATTTAGCTTCTCATTAAATACTTCATCCTCTTTATCTAGCTTCTTATTAAATACTTCATCCTCTTTATCTAGCTTCTTATTAAATACTTAATCTTCTTTATCTAACTTATTATTATATACTTTATCCCCTTTATTTAATTTTTGTTAAATTCATATGGTATATATATATATTGAATGAATGATATTTGACGTTTCGAAATTTGTACAAACTCTTAAATAGAATTTCCTTTCGGTCTTCGACAATTTTGACAACTTCAAATCACGTAATGATCGTTTTTTGGTGTATAATCGAACCTTAGATTGAGCGTAACACATATATGTCGAATATAGGTGGATAACATTCATTGTTACGTGAATATAAAACACTGCACTACAATTAGACCGATATAGCTTATATTTATTGAATATACACGGATGACGTTCACAGTTACATGTGTATCAAACTGCACTACAATAACTTATATTTGAACCTAAGTGTTCACAAATACTACATCAAAAAATTTCATTTGCCCAAATATTTGATGTAAAAATCATATACTATCACACATTCTGATATAAATTAATAAAAATTGATCAAAAACATACAATGAACCTAAGAAACTGTTACTTTTTCTTTATAATTTATTACAATGATAAGGTGGAGAATTACATCATTTCAAATGACACCATGCTCCCTTCCAACTAAAATATATCTATATACTACTAAAACTCCGAGATTGTTTGTTTGCTTGTCTGTAATGAAATACGTCAAAAACGGCGCACAATAGCGCCATATTTGTAATGGAATGAGAATAGAAACAAAATAAAACAAGTTTCGTTAATATCGGGCCACGGGTTACCGAGTTAGCCCCGTTTTTCGGGTCACTTTTATGAAAATTTCTAGATGAATTTAGGTACACTAGCTGGCGCCACATATTGGTTTATCTATCTGTCTATTCGTTTTCCACTTGATGAATCACTTTAAAATATCTTCTATACAACAATATATGCACAACAGAAATTAAATGATGAGATGAAAATGTGTTATAAAGGCGCATAGAAAGAACAACAATAAAATAGACCTACAATATTATTGACTATTTGCAAAGAGTAACTATGGAGACAAGATAATAAACTAAAAATCAAGTCGAGAACAACAACAAAATTTTATAAACAAAAACATCTCGCAGAGCATTGGCTATTATATTATTTCCCTGTCAGTGTTCCCATCTTCATTAAAGGGCGTAAGATGACAAAAACAAGATCTTGAAGAATCTATCTATATACTACTAAAACTCTGAGATTGTTTGTTTTGTTTGTTTGCTTATTTTTTCAGTCAAAAAAATCATTCACACTACCGTTCGCGCTCTTTAAGAAACTTCATCGGGCCACGGGTTACCGAGTTAACGCCGTTTTTCGGGTCACTTTTATGAAAATTTCTAGCATGAGTAATTTTAAATCACAATACCGTTCGCGCTGTTTACGAACCTTCTTCGTTCGAATATATTTCCCTGTCAATGTTCCCATCTTCATTAAAAGGCGTAAGATGACAAAACAAGATATTGAAGAATTTCTCAATAATGTGCCTTGTTTATGGTAGGTAATTCGAAGAAAAGTGTTACTGTTTCTTATTTGTAGAAGGTTTAAGAGGAAAGACGACAACATAATGAACTAATTCATCACAATACCTGAAAACTCTAACTTCACTTTTTTTTGAAAAATGAAATGGTCCTTACTTTTACTCCCGATCAACAATCAAATATCTTTTCTTGAATTATGAATAACATGAATGGATTGAAATATTTAACTAAATTATCTCAAAATAAACCTTCATTTCGGTGCAAGATTGAAATTAGCTTGAATTCTTCATAAGTCTCTGAATAGTGGGTGACCCAAGGGGTCACGGGTTGTCTAGTTATAATATAAATGTCAAAATGTTTCGTTCATTAAACATAAAGTAGGAATAATTTAACTAATATTTTGTCGATTGAGCAAATTGTTGAATTTATATTCTTGAAACTGTTATTACATCAATATTTTTATATCTAGTGTCACAGTTAATAAAGGATGAATTATGTCAAAAAGTAAATTATGCTATACCTGGGTAAAATACCAGGCTGGGTAATATGCATTATTAAGGTTTTAAAGGCATGTTCTAATTTCTCTGGAAGTGTTACAAACTATCGTAAACACTTAAGAAACGTAGTTATGTTAGGCAAAAAGACTCGTAAAATACCATCAGTATTTTACAAAATGTCACTACTTTGCACAAGACTATGTAAGGTGCTAAATGCCATAAATAATGGTACAAGATATACTATTCCAGGGAATATTTCTACAAGTGATACTATTCCTGTGAATATTGCTACAAGTGATACTATTCCAGTGAATATTCTACAAGTGATAATATTCCAGTGGATATTATACAAGTGATACTATTCCAGTGAATATTTCTACAAGTGATGCTATTCCAGGGAATATTTCTACAAGTGATACTATTCCTGGTAATATTGCTACAAGTGATACTATTCCAGTGAATATTCTACAAGTGATACTATTCCAGCGAATATTCTAAAAGTGATACTATTCCAGCGAATATTTCTGCAAGTGATACTATTCCAGTAAATATTCTACAAGTGATACTATTCCAGTAAATATTCTACAAGTGATATTATTCCGGTGAATATTCTACAATTGATACTATTCCAGTGAATATTCTACAAGTGATACTATTCCAGTGAATATTGCTACAAGTGATACTATTCCAGTGAACATCTTACAAGTGATACTATTCCAGAGAACATTTTACAAGTGATAATATTCCAGTGAATATTGCTACAAGTGATACTATTCCAGTGAATATTCTACAAGTGATACTATTCCAGTGAATATTCTACAAGTGATAATATTACAGTGAATATTCTACAAGTGATAATATTACAGTGAACATTTTACAAGTGATAATATTCCAGTGAATATTTTACAAGTGATAATATTCCAGTGAATATTCTACAAGTGATACTATTCCAGTGAATATTGCTACAAGTGATAATATTCCAGTTAATATTCTACAAGTGATACTATTCCAGTGAACATTTTACAAGTGATACTATTCCAGTGAACATTTTACAAGTGATACTATTCCAGTGAACATTCTACAAGTGATACTATTACAGTGAATATTGCTACAAGTGATACTATTCCAGTGAATATTGCTACAAGTGATATTATTCCAGTGAATATTCTACAAGTGATACTATTCCAGCGAATATTTCTACAAGTGATACTATTCCATTGAATATTTCTACAAGTGATACTATTCCAGTGAATATTTCTACAAGTGATACTATTCCTGTGAATATTGCTACAAGTGATAATATTCCAGTGAATGTTCTACAAGTGATAATATTACAGTGAACATTTTACAAGTGATAATATTCCAGTGAATATTTTACAAGTGATACTATTCCAGTGAATATTCTACAAGTGATACTACTCCAGTGAATATTATACAAGTGATGCTATTCCAGTAAATATTCTACAAGTGATACTATTCCAGTGAATATTCTACAAGTGATGATATTACAGTGAACATTTTACAAGTGATAATATTCCAGTGAATATTTTACAAGTGATAATATTCCAGTGAATATTGCTACAAGTGATAATATTCCAGTTAATATTCTACAAGTGATACTATTCCAGTGAACATTTTACAAGTGATACTATTACAGTGAATATTGCTACAAGTGATACTATTACAGTGAATATTGCTACAAGTGATACTATTCCAGTGAATATTCTACAAGTGATACTATTCCAGTGAATATTGCTACAAGTGATACTATTACAGTGAATATTGCTACAAGTGATATTATTCCAGTGAATATTCTACAAGTGATACTATTCCAGCGAATATTTCTGCAAGTGATACTATTCCAGCGAATATTTCTACAAGTGATACTATTCCAGTGAATATTTCTACAAGTGATACTATTCCTGTGAATATTGCTACAAGTGATAATATTCCAGTGAATATTCTACAAGTGATACTATTCCAGTGAATATTCTACAAGTGATACTATTACAGTAAATATTGCTACAAGTGATGCTATTCCAGTGAATATTGCTACAGGTGATACTATTCCAGTGAACATTTTACAAGTGATAATATTCCAGTGAACATTTTACAAGTGATAATATTCCAG
>NW_013674604.1:10404-19378 GCF_000517525.1 Limulus polyphemus
TCTACAAGTGATAATATTCCAGTGAATATTCTACAAGTGATACTATTCCAGTGAACATTCTACAAGTGATACTATTACAGTAAATATTGCTACAAGTGATAATATTCCAGTGAATATTGCTACAGGTGATACTATTCCAGTGAACATTGCTACAGGTGATACTATTCTAGAGAACATTTTACAAGTGATAATATTCCAGTGAACATTTTACAAGTGATAATATTCCAGTGAACATTGCTACAGATGATACTATTCCAGAGAACATTTTACAAGTGATAATATTCCAGTGAACATTTTACAAGTGATAATATTGCAGTGAACATTTTACAAGTGATAATATTCCAGTGAATATTGCTACAGGTGATACTATTCCAGTGAACATTGCTACAGGTGATACTATTCCAGAGAACATTTTACAAGTGATAATATTCCAGTGAACATTTTACAAGTGATAATATTCCAGTGAATATTGCTACAAGTGATAGTATTCCATGAATATTCTACAAGTGATACTATTCCAGTAAATATTCTACAAGTGATACTATTCCAGGGAATATTCTACAAGTGATACTATTCCAGTGAATATTCTACAAGTGATACTATTCCAGTGAATATTTCTATTTACTGTGATTTAAGAAGGTAGACGCACATTTACATACTTTAAACTACTTCTCTCTGTGATTTAAGAAGGTAGACACATACACAGACTATCAATAAGGAAATTGACATCCACTCCAAAAATAATTACGTATTATAAGTAAAGAAAAGGTACAAAGTTATCATAAGCATTTAGTGGATCTGCCCTCTGCAATATTTAAGGCTTACAAATCGTATTTACCTGATCTTAAACCTAGGCTTGTGGTATTACATCCTCACTTCTGATGAAGAACGTGGACAAGGGTATCTAAAGATGCTGGTTGTTTTAAACGCTATGTAGGTCAACAAAGTTCATATTCGGTGACTGGTGTGGCCAGGAAATTGGCAGTGCCCTGACTTTCAAACCATCGTTTTACGAATAGGGATAAATTAGGAGTCCCATTTTACATGAACACATTGTCTGGTAAGCTGGTCGTTAGCTTAGATAACTAGAATATCTTTCTGGAGATTTATGACGTATCTAGCACCACTAACCACCAGCTGTAATCGTCCAGCTGCCCAAATGGCACCCATATCAACACCGTCATATTTTGTAGTCACTTGCTGACGGGGCAGGGAAATTTCCCAAGTGTGTTCACTGTCCGAGAATTGTGTCAAACTAGGATTCGTTAAGAAGAATCAGTGTCCGAGAATGGTGTGATAGTATCTGTGATTCACCATCAGCAGCTGTTTAACACAACATCTACATCCAGGTAGAGACTTATGCAGCTGACTATCGTTCTGTTTTTGGCCAACTTGTTTGGTCATTAGTTAATAATAATAATAATAATTTTCTCCCAAATTACCCTCGTTTTGCCTTTTTTACTATTTGTTTTCTTTTTTCTTTTACTTGTATTTCTGGGTTGCTTATGAGATTAAGGTATTCATTTTACGTCTTTAAGAAATTACTGATAGTTTGGCTAAGTATCTTAAAAACAGAAGATGGAACTAAACACGTGATGGATTTATTCTGAATCTCGGTTAAACAAACTAGATCAATATGTTTCAGCTGTGTAATGATCATAACAAGTCATTCTGGGGCCTAAAATTATTGAATCGCCACTGGAGGATTACTAATAATCAACTAACACTCGCAATCCCAATCGAGATTATACTTGTTGCCGTGACAACCGTCCTGCACAATGCACGTGTGATACGTCATGACATCTATCATCGTATTCGCTGTGTACCAAAGAACTATATATTCTACTGGTTTAAATTCAAACTCTAGAAAGAATAAATTGGAGATTTTTATTTTTTTAAATCACAGTTCATTTCTCAAATACAAATATAACTTCACAGAAAAGTGACAACATTGTTGAAAAGCTATTTTGCACCATAAAATAACTTTATACATATATTTAAATAAGTTCAAGAGTCCATCAATAGCTTATCATGGGCAGTTGATTGGAGTTAAAACTGAAAACAAGTGAAAAGATAACAATATATGGAAAGCTATATAGGAGCTATTACTAAAGATCACTTCACTCTTGGATTATCGTATCTTCTTGTTAGAGTAACAAAAACATTTGTACAATCTAAAATCTAGCCTGTCTTTTCCCGACTCTACCTAAACTCCCACTTAAAGTCTGCCTTCAAACACTGCCTTGAACAGCAAGTATAGAGGTAAAGAATACAGCTGAGTTGTTAAGTGTAGAGCTCAAAGATGCACAGTAAAATATACAACACTGCAGTAGGTATAGAGCTGTACAGCTTAAAGCTGTGTAATGCATGTTTTAAAGCGTGTATTTGTATAAGGAATAGCATACTTCATAGTTGTATAACTTGTAGCTGTCTAACTAGATGCTAAATATTGTTTCGGGGATCTATTTATAAATGAATATTTAGACAGTGTTTGTAGCTTGTGCTTTCAACCTTAAGGTATATGACTGATCAGTCTCAACGATTAAGGGTGTATTGTCTAGCCCCTATCTACTAAACTGATTCTCGTGTTATTCAAAAACGAAGAGTAAAATTAGTACTTTCGTAAACAGTTGTTTGTAAGTAAAATATAAAAGCTTTCTTAGAATCAAAAAGGTCGACGACTATTGTCTATGTAAAATTTCTGAAATGTCCATAGCTAAACGACTGGTTATTCAATATTAACATAATATAAAAACTACCAAACGTTGTGCGGGAAGAATCATCCCACGAGAAGTTACCAAAAGACGTCGCCATTGTTGTTAAATACCAAAATCATTAAAAAAAGATTTAACATTTAATTTAACATCAATAATCTTGATTATGAAAAGTACCCGCTTCCTCAGAAACACACGAAGTATTAGTTCCATTATTCTAAGTAATTATCGTTAATAATTCACGAACAACAGTTATGTTTTTCAAATGAAATGACTATTTCATCGTTTTAAACTATTAGAAAAACATACTACAAAATAGTAATGTAAAACCTATGTAGCAATTGAATCTATCTTATTATTGAAAAAAGGTTCATGACGTTTCAAGCTTGCATTATATATTTATATCTACCCTAAAATATTATAAAGTAGGCTTAAAAAACAAACAAACCTAAAACAACAACAACACTAGTGTTTACCTGCATTTCACTTTTAAGAAGGGTGAAACCGTTTGTACAGGGGCAGTATAATGTAGATAGAACGTAACTTGGAAGAACTAATTGATCAAATGTGCTTTAATTAGTGATTCTCTAACAAGACAATAATACAAGTAAACTGTGGATGAAGAGGATTATTGTATATATTCACACATAAATACCTAAATTAAACTTACATTCAAAATTCTACTGAGCCTCTTTCCTTTCCAAATACTAGTAGAGAAACTAAGAATATCCCAGATCTGGTGCGGCACAACGTCATACGCGAGCTAATGACACATAATTACTTCGAAAAATCAAAAGAACAAACAAAAACATATTGGAAAGTATTTTTTTGTAAACTTATTAATTACAACCGATGTTTATGGACAAATAATTTCAGGTTTTTTTTATTCAACGATTCGTAAATTCTGGAAGAAGAACATCAACGACTAAGAACTCGAAGTTTGTTTCGAAGACAAGTACGGCAGACCCGAAAAAGCAAGATACCACGAAACTATCAAAGAACACGAGTAAACAGCACATACGGTATGATTAGCTTCAACTCTGCTACCAGTGATTCTGGAAACAACGAAACCCTCTAACCTCATACTGAAAGAGACTGTAAAGAGTTTTACCATCATGGCATTCACTAGCAATAGTGAGAATTATTTGTTCCTAGCTCATCGACTTAACAAGTATCTACGCCGCCTGGTGACAAACTGTGAATATTAATTAATGTGAGCGAAGCTCCTCCCCGATCGCCGAGAGATAGATGCCTCAGAAGACAGATGTCACTAATCGTAGTGATAACCTAGATCTGGAGAAAGAGACATTCTTGGAAGTTAGCGTTATTCTGTTGTTACTTACTGATCGTGATGAATAGCTTCAAATACTTAACTCTGCCTTTAAATAGAAGCGGCTAGCCACTAAGGCACACAGGCATTAACAGAGGTATTAATATTTGGAAAAAAAATTAACTCTATATATATTTCTTAAGTGTGCTGAGTATGCTAACTGTGCACTGCGAATGTCTTAAAACACTTTAACAAATATAAGTTTAGTGTGTGTCTGAACATGCATCTTATTAATTTAAAGAAAAAATACTCGGTAATGGTGGTAGATAAACGCTTTATGTGAAAAAAAACTTAAGACTTCAACAGAGGTTCGGCAAGATGAGAGTAAAGATAGTAATACAGGATGTGATGATAGGTAGAAATGATCAAATGTAAAAACCAACAAGATAGATCTGTGTATGAAATCACAAGCAGAATGGATGTGAGCAAGCAACTAACAGTATGAAATCGACCTCTATTGTCACTGTCTTTTAAAGTACCAACGACGCATGTCCTCCCCTTATCGAACGAACAGCTAGCCAAAGGACAGCGTAATGTTCACAGCAACTCTTAGAGGTGAAGAGCTTAGAGCAGAAGGACTTTTTGCGATGAGTTCCTGGGATCGATCGAGATCCATGAGTAGCGAGCGATGGGACCTCGGAACCGAGCGTGAGAGATGCCAATCGTTACCCTCAGTGTGCTTCCAAAGTCGCGTTGATGATGTCGACTTCCAGGAGAGGTTTAAACGTGGATTTCTCAACTCCATATGTTAATTTTTGATGCACTAGTTAATAAGATCTACCAATAGCACAGAGAGATCAATAAAATAAAACTTGTAAGATGTCTGTATACCTAATGCTGATATGTTTATCCTTTATAGTCACATGTTGCTACCTGTGTTGGAATGGCTATAAGCACGTGTTGTGTAAAAGAGCGCCAACATTCTAAGCTGTAGTATCCGCTGCCCATGTGGCAATTTTCTTCCTCTTTACTAAGCAGCGTTACATAACAAGATGATTTCGTAAAATATTTTATTCAATTGAACTTTGCTGTTATTGAGAATGTCCTAATGAATTAAAAGTAGCCTTTTAAGCAGTTGCAACTGCAATATAAGGAAATAGCAGATCTTAACAAAAAATACAACTTATCGCACATTTTATTTAGGTTGAACTAAAGTGTTTCATGTTGATCACACGTATTTGTTCTGTTTTCTTATGGAATATTCCTGATCCTACGATGTTGTAGTATGTTATCTCGGATAACAGGACTCTCTTATGGGCTTTATAACATCATATTAACACTAGTTGGTGCGTTATGCTAAGTTTATTCTGTGAAAGAATTGGATATAAAAAGTACGAGAGACAGCGTTTCAATTTCCTATAAATTATTTTATAAATGAAGGTCTAAGAGACTTGTTAATTGAGACACTTGAACATTATTCCTTGAAGATATTAATTATTTCTGTTTCGTTAGATGCCGAGCTACAGGACAGAAGGTCTAAGGTTAGAATTACTTCTTTATAGTGTATTAGAAATATATCTATACAGTGTATTAGAGCCGCTCTTGTATACAGTGCATTGAGTACTTCAACAAAATGTGTATATACAGTATTAGGTCTATTCCTTTATAATGAGCTAATCCTCTACAATGTATTACAATTATTCCTGGATAGAGTACATTAGGGCTACACTATATAAAATGTGTAAGACTACTACTCTGGAAAGTCTATTAGAAATACTCCTGTACAGTTTTGACAAATACTCCTATACAGTCTGATAAAACTACTCGTATATAGAGTATACTAGCAGAAAAAAATGAAAAATGACAACGAAAAGGAAATGAGTTCAAACACATTTATTTCAAAACTTTTATTTTCCTAAAAACGTAACACATACATATAAAAACACTAATGCTAAAAATAAAATAACTATATCAAAGGTCCTCTTTGTAAACAATGTTCCTGGTCTTGCCTTTTGGTGCAAATTAATGTAAATGTTTTTCATTGCCTCACGAGAGTATCCTTCATAAAGCTGCCCATGAGAAAAGCAAGGAGTTGTGAAATCTAATCCAACCATCTTTAAAGATTGTCCTTGAGCCTTGTTAATGGACAGTGCAAAGCTGAGTTGGATGGGGAATTGAAGTCTCTTGAATTCAAACGTTGTTTCAGTTGGGATGATAGGCAGAAAGACATTTTCACTTGTGAAATTACCTGTAATGATTGTAGCTTTGATGATATGAGAAAGTAATTCTTTCACAACTAACCTTATGCCATTGCATAGCCAATGTGTGTCCAAGTTTCTCAAAAGCATCAGATGGACCTCCAAGTTTGAGTACAAAATTGTGTGGTGGAACACCTGAGAATTGCAAGCAATTCAAGAATTCAACTAGGTAGTGAACAACTTGATCAGGGTCCAACACTGAGTCAATGGATTTGTAGGACTTGTTCTCTCCAGGTAATTTATACAACAACCTGGAATATATCCTGTCAACAGCTGTATTGGAAATGTTGTTGCTTATTTGGGAACATCCTTTGCTCTAGTTCCTCTTCTGAGGTTGACAGGATGCCTTTAAACATGGTGATAAGTCCATCTGTGCTTTCAGCAAGGATATTTCCATTTCCAATGTCAAGAAGAACTGCGGTAAAGTTTTCTGCCTCTTGGTCTCCATGGAGATACACTCACATGTTTGTAGTTAATTTCAATTGGAAAATATGTCGCCAAAAGAATGATGACTTGATGCAGGCATTCAACTCATCAGCTTTGGTCCCTCGAGGTACAACAAGTTAGGTCTGTCGGAAGTCACCAGCCATGAGAAAAGTTACACCACCCATAATCCTGGCATTATCCCTGAAGGTCCTGCAAAGTTGTGTTGACACCCTTAAATTCTCCCTTGTGGGACATGGTGCATTCATCCCACACTATTAATTTACAGTCAACCAGGATTTGTGCAAGGACAGTCCCCTTTGAAATGTTGCAAAGAGGGGACTTTCGTCGGGATAGATCCAATAGAAGCTTGAATGTGGAATGGGCAATTCTTCCTCCAGTAAGCAGAGTGACTGCAATCCCTGATGATGTCACATCTAGAACAATGTTTTTCCCTCTGACTAACCTTAGCCCGGAGCAGGTTGACAACAAATGTCTTCCCAGCGCCGCCAGGTGCATCGAGGAAAAACATGCCTCCATTTTTAGACTCAACATCTTTCAAGATTTTCGTGTAGGTTTCTCTCTGTTCATTCATCAGCTTTGGCGTATTTTCCTCAATAAACTCAAGAAGTTCCAAAGCATCATAGGAAATTTCACCAAGGATCTCTTATGCAAGATCATGCTGGTTGTCCCTAGAGGGTGTTGGTAGTCCCATAGATTTGAGTTCTCTCCCACCAATGGAGAGAAGTTTGTCTTCAACGAAGATGAGGGCCTGGTTAAAGATGATATCAGAAAAGTTCACCTCCAGGTTGGGATTTTCTGTCTGAGCTCTGTGGAGGATGTCCTCACTCATGCCTTCCTTGTATTTCTGTCAGAGTCTCATGCGGTTGGATGGGCTGAAACTTGAAGAGTGATGCAGAAGAGCAATCTCAGTTGAGAAGGGGACTGACTAACAGTAGCCTCTGTCATGGATTCATCAATGTATTGATCATCTTCAAGGATGCCACGAAAATGGCAAGCTTCCCTGTATGTTTGACAGACAACTCCTTCCACTGTTCTGAGGTTTTGGAATGACTTTGGCTCTTTGACAAAATGGAGAATCATAAAGAAAAAGTAGCACTCCTGGTTGTTGAAATGATCTGTGTAGACTCTTCCTAAGGCATCAGATTCACCATCACCAGCACGTCGTTTCTATTTGTTTTGAGCAGTCCGGGTGTAGTAGGAGGGAACTTTATGATAGAGCAGTTTGGCAGCAAATGGGTCACTTTGGCACAAAGCAATACACAGAAAATGACTTTTATTTATAAGATTATAAATATACATATAGAAAATATTAGAGCTATATTTATATAGTGTATTAGAACTACTCCTGTATAATGTGTTAAAACTTTTCCTATTTAGTGTATTACAGCTACTCTTATATTGTATATTAGAACTACCTGTATAGAGTATATTAATTGTGCTCCTATATATAGTGTTAGAACAACTCCTAATTAGTATGTATTACAACTACTCATATACAGTGTTAGAACAACTCCTAATTAGTATGTATTACAACTACTCATATACAGTGTGTATTACAACTACTCCTATATAGTGTATATTACAACTACTCATATATAGTGTGTATTAGAACTACTCCTATATAGTGTGTTTTAGAACTACTCCTATATAGTGTGTATTAGAACAACTCCTAATTAGTATGTATTACAACTACTCATATACAGTGTGTATTAGAACTACTCCTAATTAGTATGTGTTAGAACTACTCCTATATAGTGTGTATTAGAACTACTCCTATATAGTGTGTATTAGAAGTACTCCTATATAGTGTGTATTAGATCTACTCCTAATTAGTATGTGTTAGAACTACTCCTATAAATAGTGTGTATTAGAACTACTCCTAATTAGTGTGTGTTAGAACTACTCCTATATAGTGTGTATTAGAACTACTCCTATATAGTGTGTATTAGAACTACTCCTATATAGTGTATTAGAACTACTCCTATATAGTGTATTAGAACTACTCCTATATAGTGTTGTTAGAACTACTCCTATATAGTGTGTATTAGAACTACTCCTATATAGTGTGTATTAGAACTAATCCTATACAGAGCATATTAGTTACTGAATATAGTGTATTATAACTACACCTTCAATATGTATTAGAACTATTCCTATATAGAGCATATTAGTTACTGAATATAGTGTATTATAACTACACCTTTAATATGTATTAGGACTAACCCTACATAATGTCTTTGAGCTACTCCTGTATAGAAAGTATTAAAACTATTTATTATAGTATA
>NW_013674604.1:19417-25018 GCF_000517525.1 Limulus polyphemus
ATAGTATACTAGATTTAGCCTTATATATATTGTGTATTAGGACCAGTCCTCTATAGAACTTTAGAACTAATCTTATATAGTGTATTACAACCTCTGCTATATAGAGTATTAGAACTACTGTTGAATAGAGTATCAGAACACCTCCTGTATAAGGTGCATTATAGCTACTCCTACATTATACTAAGACTACTACTGTATAGTATACAAGCTGGGTTACCCATCCTTTGTCCGGGTTATGAACTTACAAAATGTGGGGATGGATGCTATGATAACATGACATATTATTACCTCACCAAAAGTTTTGTAAATATGTAAAACATGGTATACACTGTGTGATGATCAGAGTGATATTGTAGGAAGAGGTAGTGGCTGTAGAGGTGCTTTCTGTTACCATCTTTCAACACTCACCTCTTAATGTCCTTCCACAATGTTTCATGTGACTAATTAACTTACGGTGATTGGCCACAGAAATGTCTTACGGTCCGACGTTAAATGGTCAGGGGTCAAAGTAGGAAGTGGGTATAACTCAAGAAACGTCTCTGCATATGAAGTTTCATCAGAGTTTATGTATTATTGCAATAGTGCAGGATTTTTTCATTGCATTCCTCCATAGAGAGTACTAGCACACTCTCCGAGATATTTTTGACGTTTGGGGCCCTCCCCCGCACTGTTGTATGTTGTGTATCAGATCTACGACTATACAGTGTATCAGAACTAGTATTATACAATGTATTATAACTATTACTATACAGTGTATCAGAACTATTACTATACAGTGTATTATAGCTATTACTATACAGTGTATCAGAACTATTACTATACAGTGTATTATAACTATTACTATACAGTGTATCAGAACTACTACTACACAGTGTATCAGAACTATTACTATACAGTGTATTATAACTACTACTATACAGTGTATTATAACTACTACTATACAGTGTATTATAACTATTACTAATAGCGTATTAGAATTATTACTATATATAGTGCATCAAAACTACTTCTGTATAGACTTTAGTAGAACTACTCCTATACAGTGTAGTAGAAGTGATTCTATGAACTGTGTTACTAGTTACTTCTGAATAACATATTACAACCACTCCTGTATAGGATATTAGTAGTCATCGTGTACAAAGTATTAGAATTACTACTATATAGTGAATATTAGAAACACGCCTCATGTTAAGACTACTTTTGTATAATGTACTGGAACTACCTCTATAGTGCATTAAAAATATTCCTGGATGGTATATTAAAGCTAGTCCTATGTACTATATTCCTCCATAGTGTATTAGAGCTACTCCGGTATATAAAGTGTTATTCAGCTCCTCTATAGTGTTTTATAGCCATTCCTACACTGCACATAAACCCACTGCTATATAGTGTTAATCCTTGTTATATAGAGCTTATGTTACATAAACCCAGTCCTACATTCAGCTTATGTTACATAAGTCCACTCCTATATAGTATAATACTACTTATATACAGCTTATGTTAAATAAACCCACTCCTATGTAGTATAATACTACTTATATACAGCTTATGTTAAATAAACCCACTCCTATGTAGTATAATACTACTTATATACAGCTTATGTTACATAAACCCACTCCTATATAGTATAATACTACTTATATACAGTTTATGTTACACAAACCCACTCCTATATAATGTTAATACTACTTATATACAGCTTATGTTACATAAAGCCACTCCTATATAGTGTTAATACAACTTATATACAGCTTATGTTACATAAACCCAGTCCTATATAGTGTTAATACTACTTATATACAGTTTATGTTACATAAACCCACTCCTATAAAATGTTAATACTACTTATATACAGCTTATGTTACATAAACCCACTCCTATATAGTGTTAATACTACTTATATACAGCTTATGTCACATAAACCCACTCCTATATAGTGTTAATACAACTTATATACAGCTTATGTTACATAAACCCACTCCTATATAATACTACTTATATACAGCTTATGTTACATAAACCCACTCCTATATAGTATAATACTACTTATATACAGTTTATGTTACATAAAGCCACTCCTATATAGTATAATACTACTTATATACAGCTTATGTTACATAAACCCACTCCTATATAGTATAATACTACTTATATACAGTTTATGTTACATAAAGCCACTCCTATATAGTATAATACTACTTATATACAGCTTATGTTACATAAACCCACTCCTATATAGTATTGTTGCGTCAGCGAGGTCACGTGACTAGTATCACGCCACGTCCTTCTCTCGAACCTTCGTGAATTATCGGGAGACTACTAGATTGGGGGTAGGCTGGTATATATAAGATGGTCACAACGTGACGAAGTAGTGAGTAATTGAACTGCAGTCAGAGAGTGTGTAATTGAACTCGAGCGCGTGAGACGTTCGTTGAGAATTATAGCGCGACTGTTGAAATTAAGTGTATCGTAAAGTTGTATTCGGAAAGAATAAACCAATTTTATTTATGAAAGAACTTGTGTCGCTAAAGTAACAGTATAATACTACTTATATACAGCTTATGTCACATAAACCCACTCCTATATAATGTTAATACTACTTATATACAGTTTATGTTACATAAATCCACTCCTATATAGTATAATACAGCTTATGTTACATTAACCCACTCCTATATAGTATAATACTACTTATATACAGCTTATGTTACATAAACCCACTCCAAGAACCATACTATTCTCGTCGTTTAACTAAAGTTTCAGTCTATTAATTGATAGGCTCTCCTTTATTTACAGTTCTTATTCATTAATAGGCCTAGCGAAGATTTTAAATTGTCCTCTACTGATGGGTTCGTACTTGAGTACGTGTTCTTGTACGCTGTTAGCCACGGGGTAGTTAAACCAAAGTAACAGAAAAAAACATTTAGAGTACTTTTTTTCTTATATCACATTAGAGGATTTATAGACAGGTATGCGATTTTTATACTTCAACAAATACTGTAATTTACAAACAGTCTTAAATACAAATCTCAACTCTACTTGAAGATATGCTCGATGACAATAGATTGCTTAATTGATTTTTCATCAGAATCGTTTGTTTCCCAGTATAAGGCAACACAAATGTCGTTGTTTTTTGTTTTGCTATATTTCAATTAGACGTTACAGAAAGGCTATTACTACTTAAATAGCATAAATTTTGATTTATAACTCCTAAGGGAAATGCATTTTTAGTAGAGATTTTTTAATATTTTTATTTTAGTGAAAAGTTTCATATTTACTTGTGAACTCTATGTTCGGCCGTATTAGTTCAAGAATTCAACTAGGTAGTGAACAACTTGATCAGGGTCCAACACTGAGTCAATGGATTTGTAGGACTTGTTCTCTCCAGGTATTTTATACAACAACCTGGAATATATCCTGTCAACAGCTGTATTGGAAATGTTGTTGCTTATTTGGGAACATCCTTTGCTCTAGTTCCTCTTCTGAGGTTGACAGGATGCCTTTAAACATGGTGATAAGTCCATCTGTGCTTTCAGCAAGGATATTTCCATTTCCAATGTCAAGATTTTTTAATATTTTTATTTTAGTGAAAAGTTTCATATTTACTGGTGAACTCTATGTTCGGCCGTATTAGTTAAGAAAAACAAAAATCAGTTAGAAACTAGTGTCTATCATAAATCTTTTTCTGTTATCATGCCGCCACACCAAAAATCATTTTATACAAAGTCACAAAAAATGTCAGCTATGTTCTAATCCAGGAGAATTGAAAAATGAACGGATATTTATCAAATATGTTGCATTAGGTAGAGGTTTCTCGCCTCATATTGTTAACACAGTTGTGAAAAAATCTAATGAAATAATAAATGATGATCAGAAAAGTAAACTAAAACCAACATTTGACAAACTGATAAAAAAGAAATGTTTTTTACCATACTTCCCAGGTTTGTCATGTTAATTTTTTCGTAAATTTAAAAATAAAACAAAATCTCATTCCCATTTATAGACCATTGAATAAAATTAGTCAAATATTAAATAAAACTAAAGATAAAATCAATCTAATGGAGAAAATGGGTATTTATAAGATTGAATGTGAATGTCGTTGTGTATATATTGGTAAAACTAGAAGAAATATAAAATTTACAGTAAATGATGCCTAGATTAAACAATCAGCAAAACAGCTACTCAAATTTTACTTGCAATTTAGTAAGTAATTACTAGATTTTTGGAAAACAATTGCAGCATTTGTCATATGAATCATACATACAAATTTATATATAATGATAAACTAGCACTAAATACTGACTTTATATGTACTAAATTTTAATGCATATTTATATAAATCAATGAATATCTGGTGTCATTACATTCATCACTGTGTATTGTTTTACCTTCAATAATATTAATCACATTTCATCTATTACAATAGTACGTCCATTAGTTAAAGTTAAAAAAGAAGAAAATATGCCGTTTCCACGCAAAACCTTGTAATACAACATTTATAATACTGTCACAGAAAATTTAGTACAAGAACAATCTCTACAAAACATTTTTTTATCAAACATTGGATTTGATACCTCCCAATGTTTCAATTTACTATCAGACATATTTTTAACATACTCTTTTAAACCAATTCTCTAAAAGAAGTTGTTAAAGAGTGGAGAGTTAAAACTAGTCAACATTCACTGATAACTTAGTTTTTATATATATTAATGATATCTCAGTTGTTTAGTAGATACAGAATAACTGTAGTTACAAAATACAAATATAAATGTACCTAATTAAGAAATGTTAAAAACAAAAGGGAAAACTCTGATTAATTCATTTTAATTAAGGATGAAAGATTAGAAAATCAGAAAGTAAGTAGATGATGTGATATTTTTTAAATCTTGATACTAGTAGTCACGTGACTATGACCTTTTGTATTTATATTGCACAACATTTGTTTTTCACACTCCTAAAGATGACGTGAACGACGTCGAAGCGTGTTGAGTTTTTACGACCGTTGATTGGTTTTAAAATAAAAATATATTTAATTGTGTATTTATACAACGTTGATCGTTTGAGTATTTTAATATATTATAAATATTTACACAAATTCTTTAAATTTTAACTTAAAAATTAAGCTGTTTCCAGGTTTTATATGCCTATACCAGACAATATCGGTCTTGCTGGAAATCCATCCAGGAATGTAACTAAACAAAAACAGGTAATTCATTGTTATATCTGCCTATATAAGACACTAAATGTTTTACTAGCAACTTACTTGCTCTGGTTTCAATTTGATCCTTATCTAGACTCAGAAGTTTAGTATTATAATTTATGATTTCTTTTACTGTATAGACATAATTAGGTTTATTTAGAATAGCTACAATACTTCCTTTATCTGGTTATATAATAACTTTATATGGATGTTCTACGAATATTTCTTGGTTAAATTTTCTTAACTTTTATTTTTCCAAGAGTTTTTTATTTCTGTGTGTATATATTAGTTGAGTATAAACTCACTTATTAATTTACTTTTCCTACAATGACAAATGTTTATTAAATGTCGTTAGATTTTTTATAAATGTTGGGTATTTTTTTATTTCAAAATTTTGAAAT
>NW_013674605.1:0-8740 GCF_000517525.1 Limulus polyphemus
TACCACGTGAATCATATCATTATCGATTGAATTCTCGTGTTCATGTTGTATATATCCTTAGAACACGTATATGTACATTAGTATAATAGAGATATGTGTGGTTACCACGTGAATCATATCATTATCGATTGAATTCTCGTGTTCATGTTGTATATATCCTTAGAACACGTATATGTACATTAGTATAATAGAGATATGTGTGGTTACCACGTGAATCATATCATTATCGATTGAATTCTCGTGTTCATGTTGTATATATCCTTAGAACACGTAGAAATAGATTAATATAACAGAGACATGTGTGTTTACCACGTGAATCAGATAATACTAACTCTATGCTTTCAGCGGAGTTTTGAAAGGAATATTAATTATTAATTGTGGTGACGTCATACTTATCTTATCTTTCCAAGAGTGTTTTATTATTGTTGTCATTTCCACCAATCTGCTCTGGGGGTATATTTAGAAATGGACCAAAGAAGAGGGTTAAAAGTGGTCGAACTCTGCTATTCTTGACCCCGCCGAGATATGCCAGGTTTAGGGACAATCTGTTATATCTGAATAAATAGAGTCGTTTAAACATTTGTTTAACAACAAGTAAAACTTTGGAATGGTCTGTCGTTTCACTGGGGTGTGTGTCTGTGAGCCAGACTAGTTTCGGAGAATACCACTCCTCATCAGTGACCCTGGACATTACCACCAGTGAAATATCGAACCAAACCAAGACTTTATAGTAGTGAGGTATCGAAAATCGAACTGGTGTATTTAAGTGTTTTACACTCACAAAAAAGAAACCTATCAGTATTGGTCTTTGCAGCTTTAACGACATCTTGTGCTTATTTGACTCAACGACAAGGTCAGAGACCTCTAGCGTTCTGATATACATAGCTGTCCCTAGTTCTAAACAAGTTCAGCGATTGGTAATATTTTACACTGTGGGACATACGGCTTTTAAAGAGATGTCAAGCGTACTTCAAATTTATAAAAATGTTTGTTTAAAACTAAAGAAATAAGAAAGCAAATGAATTTTATTTTTTTCAGACACAAGGTTTATTTGTTTTAAGCACAAAACTGCACTGTGGGCTATTTGTGCTCTGCCCAATGTATCAAAACCCAGTTGGCCCGGCATGGCCAGGTGGTTAGGGTGCTCGACTCGCAATCTGCGGGTCGCTGGTTCGAATTCCCTCTCACACCAAACATGCTCGCCCTTTTAGCCGTGAGAGCGTTATAAAGTGACGGTCAATCCCACTATTCGTTGGTAAAAGAGTAGCCCAAGAGTAGCCCGTCTAGTCTTACACTGCTAAATTAGAGACGGCTAGCGCAGATAGCCCTCGTGTAGCTTTGCGCGAAATTCAAAACAAACAATCAAAACCCAGTTGTTAGCGTCCTGAGATTTGTCGTTGGACCACAGAGGGACGAGATGCAAGGATTTGTTGTGTCTGTGTATTTATGTATATCATAATTTCCGATGCGGGTTATTTTTTACCTTCTACTAAATGTTTTTCATAAAAACCCAAAGTAGTCACTGATAAATAATAATTTGAGATTTTGAATAAAACTTTACCGTTGTAACGAAACTAGTAGATATGCATTAAATACTTCGCGATTACTATATGAATATGACCAGACGTAGTTTGATATTAGTGTGCTCGGACTGTGAATACGAGGATTCATAATTTATGGTCCGTTGCTACAAAAACGCCCTGCGCACTTTGAGGGTGTATAAGAGTGACTGTCAAATTCAACTATTCGGCCAGACAAAAGGCTCCCAAGGGTTGGCGGGAGGTGTTGTTGACTAACTACCTTCTCTCTTTAGCATATCAATTAATAATTACGGACGTCCATGCTCAGATAGCCCCTTTGTAGATTTGCGCGAAAATTGTAAATTAAACAAGCAGAATACACTAGCGGCGCCATCTGTCGGTCAATATTTTGTCCAATTTAAATAGAATTAATTCTATCGTAAATACACTTGTCATATTTCATAACGTATTTTTGATAACTTTGAAGAAACAAAGTTTTAATTTCCAAAATAACATTGTTGGGCAAAAAATTATAAATTAAAACTGTGAGACTGTTGAATTATTTTATGTAGAAAGCGGTAGATGGCAGCAGCGAACTTTTCGGGATTATCAAGTACTGTTAAAAAAAAAAGAGAGAAATTTCGCTCTTTGTTTAAAATGTCATTTGTTGTGAAACCTGAAACTTTTGAACTATTTTCATTTCAAGAAACCATTTAACCTGAAGTTTTCAAAACAAACTTCATTTGAAATATTATTTTGTAAAATTAATTAGAAGCTTAATTATCTATATTTTTTCCTAAATGATTCGAAGCATTTTTCGTTGAAAATATTTTCTATTCTTTCGACTAACTTCTTAATAGTAATGATGAACAATTCCAGTACTTAAACGATACACAGAAGAGTATATATATAAAGCTAGAAATACATGTGGGGTGAAAAAATATATTCGCCCTCCAGTCTACCCCAGGTGGCAGGAAATACGTCGCTTTCTACACAGTGGTACGTGAGATCTCACTCAGCCCTTCCACTGTGAAGTGAAATCGTTCTGTAGGGTCACAGTTTACTGATTGTTTGTTTGTGTGTTTAAATTATACACAAAGCTACACAAGGGCTATCTGTGCTCTGCCCACCACGGGTATCGAAACCCGGTTTCTAGCGTTGTAAATCCGCAGACATACCTCTGTGCCATTGGGGGGCCACAATTTACTGAAGGTTAACTTTTGTTTTTAAATACATTGGAATAACTTAAAATTGTAGCACGCCTAGTGGCGTCTTTCCCAAATAAAATAGTGTGTGTGTCTTTAAAACTGGCAGTTTTGTTTTCTTGGATGTAGGAATGTCATATTAATTTTTTGAAAGAACAAACTAACACGATATAGAGCTCATTCACAGCCTTGTGCGTGCTTTAAAATAATATGTTGTTAATCCAAAGTTATACAATGGGCTATATGTTTTGTGCCCATCACAGGGTATCTAAACCCGATTTTTAGCATTATAAGCCCTCAAACACACCGTTGAGCCACTGGAGAATCATTAATTTTGTAAACATGAACTACTTGTAATCTGAATGAGGGAGAATAAGACTTAATTTTATGGTATTCAGGTGCACTGATGTCCAGGAAGTAGCCTAAAGCTCCCGCAATACAGCAGATTCAGAGAATACACTGAACACTTATAACAAAGAAAAAAACAAGCAAATTTAAATAATAATACAAATCTTTACTCACAATAATGTGTGTCCATGTTCAACGACAAACTGGCTGGATTCTTACTTTCTGTTGTGATTTCTCAGTGGAAGCTGACCTAGGAGAAACTTTTCAAATTCCTCCGCATAGGACAAACAGAGAACAAAATAATGAAATACCACACTTGTAAGTCATACAAAGGGGCATTAGTGCTGGATACTATAATTCATCTTTTTCAACGACTATTTTAAGTAACATATTCAAGGGCGACAACCTCCAACTATACCAATGTTTACAAATATATGTATCATCCCTTGATGTGAGCATACTCTGCCCCAGGGAATAGACACAGACACAAGGCCAAACTGGTACAAGCTTTTTATGAGATAGCTGTTGTTGTATCTAACCTTTAGCTAACTAAAATAATGTTTACATGTTTACGAACTTTCGACATCCAGTTTACAAGGATGTCATAAAACATAGATCACGTGCATGAAAATTCACAAAACGTACCTAAATGTACCTTACTTGAGATATATTGAAGGGTGAAATAATCGGTTATTTCCTAAGTTGTAAAATAGGACCACAGTTTCATCAAGAAAGATCACATCAAAGTAAAAATTAAGTAAATTGTTGTATACTTCAAATGGTAAGTTTAGTTTGGACCTGGTCAATATGGACCTTGTTTTGACGATAGTTGTTGTATACTTCAAATGGTAAGTTTAGTTTGGACCTGGTCAATATGGACCTTGTTTTGACGATAGTTGTTGTATACTTCAAATGGTAAGTTTAGTTTGGACCTGGTCAATATGGACCTTGTTTTGACGATAGTTACAGGATAAATATACCAGTTGTTTATATATATATATTATCTAATATTACCTCTGGTAAATTAATAAAAAAAATGAAGCGATAAAGAAAAATGAGAACGAATCGAGAAATAGCTTTGTTAAAGTCAACAAATTGTCTCTCGATAAATTTTTTAAGCGGTAGATGGCAGCAGCGAAGTTTTCTGGATTACCAAGTACTGTTAAGAAAAAGAGAAATTTCGCTCTTTGTTAAAAATGTCATTGTTGTGAAACCTGAAACTTTTGAACTATTTTCATTTCAAGAAAACATTCAACCTGAAGTTTTCAAGACAAACTTCATTGGAAATATTATTTTGTAAAATTAATCATTAATATAAGAGATTTGACACACTTGCTACATTCATACACGTATCACGGAAATATAATTTATGTAACTTATTTATTTATGACATTCTATTAGCTGACAAACTGTTTCCTTTAGAGAACTTTGCCCAAATTTTGAGAAGAAAAACAAACTGATTTCATAAATTCTTTTTACACTTAAGAGATATTTCTTTTATCGATCGTTTTACAGAAAATGTGTCGCGGTCCAAGTCGTAACATGTAACCGTTACAAATTCGATGACGAGGAACCCACTTTGAGACTAATAATGGCTGATGATGACAAAACCTTGTCGAAACGTTGTACATTTGCTGTTATATTAAAGTTTTTCTTCATTACCCATTCAAGCCGTCTCCAGCCATTATTATGTAACCGTTACGCTTTGTGACAGCGTCCATAGATACTATGACGTTGTATATACTAAATAATGTGTCGCCATCTATCGTAAAGAATGACACAAAATCATTTTATAAGTGGGCAAACAAAAGCAAGATGTTTTATTCTGATAATTTCATAAGTAAGGATCTCAGATGTAGGGGTGATTTATATATTATATACGTACATTGTCGCCATCTATCGTAAAGAATGAAACCAAATATTTAAAAATAATATTTCTGATTGTAGATTCCAACACTGAATGGATTTTTTACATAAAATTGTTTAAAACCCGATCCTGATATGACCTTTCTTCAGCTGTAAGACACCCTTGTAATGGTTGAATTTAGTTTAACGGTTGCACTAACGTGGGTAATTAGTAATCACGTGGTTTATCATAACAATGTATTCGTTGTTTAATATTAAAATCCTAGATCTTTTATCTGGTTTTAGACTAGTCAAACCCAAGAGAAGTTTGGTATTTTTGAACTTCAAAAAAAATATTTTTTAATTATATTTCCGAAATACCAGCGACCAAAAACTCGTATGCATCAAACTAACCAATGGAAATACAATACTGTCCCTTAACGTCGACAAAACCGTTTTAAAACGTAGTTGTTGTTTCACTAAACCTAAACATAAATTCTAAGTCTCGTTGTTCGTCATTAATTGGATTTCTTATTTTCATTCATCATCATTTTTCTTCAACAGGCCTAGCGCCTACCTAGTTCTAGCAGTAACTATAATTTTATCATCATTTGATAGAGTAAAACACTCTTCACGATCTTTGACTAACTATTATTATTATTATTATTATTATATGCAAAATGTATAAAATTTATAAATCAAAATTTTAGTGTAAACAATATTATCATTACCCCTTGAAGTTAGCTCTCTTACAGGAATCTGGTGCACCTTTAGAAAGCTTAAGTACAGAGTGAAATAGGAATTACCAGCCAATACTAGATGAACATGTAGAATACTCAATACTTTGTGCACTATACAATCTTACCACGATGGGACAGCGGTAAGTCTACGCTAAAATACGGGGCTCGATTCCTCACGGTGGACACAGCAGATGGCCCAAAGTGGCTTTGATCTTAAACAAAACAAATAAACACTATACAGTCGGTGTCTTTAGAGAACCAACCCCAAGTGAAGAAGGAAAAATAAATACACATACAAGTCATCAGAAGCTAGATATGAAGAGCTACCTGTATAGTAGCTCTATCTCTGGTGTATATGCCGCTTTTTAGCTATCCAGAGCGTCCCAAAGTCGAAAACAGGCGAATAACCAAATCCGAGATTTCTTATTTTCATTCTTCATTATCTTTCTTCAATAGTTGTGGCAGTAACTATAATTTTATCATCATGTGATAGAACAAAACAGTCTTCACAATCTCTGAGTATCTATTTTTTTATTATTATATGCAAAATCTATAAAGCTTTAGAATACACTTTGTAACCTAGTAACCCACATACGCCATCTTATAAAAATGTAAACAAACAAGTATTATGGAAAAAATTATCGCTAAATAAAAAAGCTATGTAGGGTTGGCTACTGAACTCCAAACAAGACAGAGATGGAAGTGGACATATCACTTGATCCGGTTAATTATCACACATCAGACTAAGTTGTCTCTACTTTACATGGAGCGATAAGACGAGAGAGAAGAACAAGACAATGAAACTTATGAGAATATCATAGCTATTTTGTTACACATATAACAACAATTCGAATATTTAATGATTTCAGGTTTTGTTATCATGCGAGTAGGTCAGCTATTATGTGGTCAACCCACGTGCTCAGTAAGAACCACGACCAGATGTTGTAGGTAAGCGCCAGTCGTGTAGGCGCAAGGAGACGAGTAGAAAATGTACAACCATGAAAACCTACGCCACAAAATTGGTAAGACACGCCATCTATAAAAAAAATTGTTAAAATTCCCATGTATATATTTGAAGCAGTCACTTAATATTCGTACTACCATTGATTACCACCTGTTAGTTAACATTGATTACCATGTGTTAGTAAACATTGATTACCATCTGTTAGTAAACACTGACTACCATCTATTAGTAAACTCTGATTACCATCTATTAGTGAATTCTGATTACCACCTGTTACTAAACACTGATTACCATGTGTTAGTAAACACTGATTACCATCTGTTAGTAAACACTGATTACCATCTATTAGTGAACTCTGATTACCACCTGTTACTAAACACTGATTACCATCTATTAGTGAACAATGATTACCACCTGTTACTAAACACTGATTACCATGTGTTAGACACTGATTACCATCTGTTAGTAAACACTGATTACCATCTATTAGTGAACTCTGATTACCACCTGTTACTAAACACTGATTACCATCTATTAGTGAACAATGATTACCACCTGTTAGTTAACACTGATTACCATCTATTAGTAAACTCTGATTACCATGTGTTAGTAAACTCTGATTACCATGCACATGGTAATCAGAGTTTACTAACAGGTAATCAGTGTTCACTAACACATGGTAATCAATGTTTAGTAACAGGTGGTAATCAGTGTTAACTAACACATGGTAATCAGAGTTTACTAACAGATGGTAATCAGTGTTTCCTAACACATGGTAATCAGAGTTTACTAACAGATGGTAATCAGTGTTTACTAACAGGTGGTAATTAGTGTTTACTAACACATGGTAATCAGTGTTAACTAACAGGTGGTAATAAGTGTTAGGTAACAGGTGGTAATCAGAGTTTACTAACAGATGGTAATCAGTGTTAACTAACACATGGTAATCAATGTTTACTAACACATGGTACTCAGTGTTTACTAACACATGGTAATCAGAGTTTACTAACACATGGTAATCAGAGTTCACTAATAGATGGTAATCAGAGTTTACTAACAGATGGTAATCAGTGTTTACTAACACATGGTAATCAGAGTTTACTAAGACTAGAGGGAAGGCAGCTAGTCATCACCACCCACCGCCAACTTTTGGGTTACTCTTTTACCAACGAATATTGGGATTGACAGTCACATTATAACGCCCTCACGGCTGAAAGGGCGAGCATGTTTGGTGGTACGGGGATTCGAACCCGCGACCCACAGATTGCGAGTCGAGCGCCAACCACCTGGCCACGACGGGCCAAATATAATTTTAATTGTAATTTGCTGAAACAGTTTGAATAAAACCTTAGTATATTTTCTATGTCATCAAGAGTGTTTACTAACACATGGTAATCAGTGTTTACTAGCACTTTTTCACTGCTAAATTAGGGAGGGCTAGCGCAGAAAGCCCTCGTGTAGCTTTGCGCGAAATTCAAAACAAACAGACGTTGACGTCTCTATACTGGCCGAATGAAGTTGTCTCGATGAAACTTCCACTTCGTCATAGTGCGCTCCCTAGTGGCTCAAAGTTAATCCTGAAAGCTTATAACACCAAAAATCGTGTTTCGATACATTATTTCAATAACATTTTCTCAGATGTCTGAGCACACTAGTTTCTGTGTTTAAAACAAGATGGTACTATAAAAATTATGATACTATCTGTTGCTACATCACTCTGTGTGTTAGGTTTCATATCTGTTGTTACATCACTCCGTGCGTTAGGTTTCATATCTGTTGTTACATCACTCTGTGTGTTAGGTTTCATATCTGTTGCTACATCACTCTGTGTGTTAGCTTTCATATCTGTTGCTACATCACTCTATGTGTTAGGCTTCACATCTGTTGCTACATTTTTTTGTTTATCGGCTGGATTCCACCTGTCTCACCACGTGTTTATCAGCTGGATTCCACCGGTCTCACCACGTGTTTATCGGCTGGATTCCACCTGTCTCACCACGTGTTTATCGGCTGGATTCCACCGGTCTCACCACGTGTTTATCGGCTGGATTCCACCTGTCTCACCACGTGTTTATCGGCTGGATTCCACCGGTCTCACCACGTGTTTATCGGCTGGAT
>NW_013674605.1:9461-10623 GCF_000517525.1 Limulus polyphemus
ATAACTATATATCGTTTTTGTATTTACTGTTATTTCCCAGAAAACGATCTCTATCTTGTAACAAAATTAATTGTTCTTATTTAAGAACGTACCTCAACTATTACCGCTGTTTACAATACAACGACATTCGTGTTCATGTGTTTAAGTAATAAAAATTAAATTAATTGAAAGCATATTTTCTAGAATGTTAAGTTTGCGTTGTTGGTTGTCATTTATTTAGTAACCATCTGAATTTGGTAACTTTTCGCTAAATTTAGGCTTAAAAGCGATTCAACTGATTTAGCCTCATATTTTTTCGTGCATAGAAAAGTTATTATTTTGTAGTTTATCTGTGTTTTTTTGTCACCGTTTTAGGCCTATCTTTCCAGTAAGTATGAGAAGCTAGTTTAAATATTTGTTATTTAAGATAAATTGAAGTGTGACATTTTTTGGGATTCAGTAAACTTGTTTTCATGATAATTTGGAGCTAAAAGTGTTTTTTGTTGTTTTTAATGCAGTTGCCGAAAGACTAGAAAAAAAATCATAACATAATATACGGAAGGTTGGACATGACAAAAATAACTTGACAAGTGGTAAAGCTAAGAATAGATTTGGCCTCGTGTTTCTTTCTCACCAAAATAGGTGGGGGAATATTGTAGAGAGTTGTTAAACCAGGAAAACTTCGAAAATATTTCATTAGGATAATATTGTTATTATCAGCAACTAATTATTTAACAATTCTCTGAATCTTTTAGTTCCTAAGTATAATCAAATAATCAGGAAAACGTTTAATCAAACACCTCAAAACGAAAGGAGAAAAATTTAAATCAATAGGTGAAGCTCTCGTCAAATGTCAAAAAGAGAAATGAGATATACGGAATGGATGAACTTAAAGGTTATAATTTAATACATTTCTATTGAGTAAAATATAAATAATATTCACTACATAAAAAAACACTGTCACGTGATATGAAACATGAATAAAGAAAACCTTGTCACATTATATGAAACAGGAATAAAGAAAACACTGTCACGTGATATGACACATGAATAAAAAACACTGTAACGTGATATGAAACAGGAATAAAAAACACTATCACGTGATATGAAACATGAATAAAGAAAACACTGTCACGTGATATGACACATGAATAAAAAACACTGTAACGTGATATGAAACAGG
>NW_013674605.1:11360-12839 GCF_000517525.1 Limulus polyphemus
GTTTCATGTTTTATCAATACTACCAAGACGATCACTGTATTGTTTCATGTTTTATCAATACTACCAAGACGATCACTGTATTGTTTCATGTTTTATCAATACTACCGAGACGATCACTGTATTGTTTCATGTTTTATCAATACTACCGAGACGATCACTGTATTGTTTCATGTTTTATCAATACTACCGAGATGATCACTGTATTGTTTCATGTTTTATCAATACTACCAAGACGATCACAGTATTGTTTCATGTTTTATCAGTACTACCAAGATGATCACTGTATTGTTTCATGTTTTATCAATATTACCAAGACGATCAGATCACGTTAACGTTTCATGTTTTATCAATACTACCAAGACAATCACGTTATCGTTTTACTGAAACTACATGTTGCCTTAGTTTTAACAGCCAGTCTGAATTGAATCAGTCGTATTTCCCGTTTCGTCTACAGAATGTCATCCCACCTTTTAGTAACATCTGAGATAAACAATCAAAATACCACCTACGTTGTATCCATAGGACTACGATATCCACCCTGTTGCTGAGTGGGTTCTCGTTGATCCATGTTTAATATGTAATATTTCAGAAATATATATACCGTCCTTTTTATTTCTTTTTCTCTGTTTTTACGCCTTTATCTGACGTAAAGTCAAGCAACCAAATGTAGTTTAAATTGTGTACATGTGCCAACAAGACGTATACAGAAAGTTGTTTACAGTTAGTTGGCCTTGTTTATTTCATTTGGCGTTTTAATGGCAGATTCAACTATAACTTGAAAGTTGCTTTCTCACCTACCACATCTGTCCTAATTACTTTTGTCGTCTCTAGATTTATAAAATACAAAAATAACAAAAAGTCACGACTTTATTGATAATTCGTTTACCTAGAATTTGCATGAGAGGGGGTGGAAAACGTAACTCGTGTTAGTCTCGGATACTCGCGCAAAGCTACACTAGGCCAATCTGTCCCTTAATTTGAACTTATAGACTGGAGAGAAAGCAGCTAGACAACATCGCCAACTCTCTAACTACTCTGATAAAGTAGTGGTATTATTTATTATTATTATTTGTTGTAGTTACTGACCGATGTGTACGTCTAACCTTGTTAGGCCTATAAACTGTGCCGCAGTGCCCTCTGTGTTTCGTAAGGATAAGCGAACTTTTAGTGTATTTCAAAACGATTCGTTGAATTAGTTAATGCCTTCTATTGAGTAACTGACCAGCTCTTGGCTCTCCTCGAGTGACCTTTACCTTCAATGTTTTGACTCCAGATGAAATATAATTAATTACTGGACGTCTTATAATCCTTATCCACTTAGTTACTGATATGTTTTACTTTGAGAAGTGTGAAAGACAGTACTTGTACTCACAAGAGCCAACTTTTGTGTGTAAAAGACAGTACTTGTACTCACAAGAGCCAAATTTTGTGTGTGAAAGACAGTACTTGTACTCACAAGAGCCAAATTTTGTGTGTGAA
>NW_013674605.1:13814-20454 GCF_000517525.1 Limulus polyphemus
TCATACTACCCATAGTTTTGTCGAATTAGATTATTTTAAAGTAACAAATAGTAGTGAACATCTTACACACACTGACTTTGCTTCAGCTGTTAGAGATGTCTTAGCTAAAATAGCTACTAATTTCACCCTTTCTTAACTTGAATGGAATACAGTTTTATTCAGATAATTTTTCTAAACCGTCATGCATGTAGTAATGACATTCTTGTTAACGGATCTTGAAATATCTTAAACATGCGCTGATCCTTTTACTTAAGTAAAGGTTAGATACAGCAACAGCTAGAGACTTGTGTCACTTTGGCCCTGTGTCTGTGCCACTCGCCACCCCACTCCCTGTTCCACTGTGTAGCTTTGCGGTTCAACACAAACAAACAGTGTCCACTTCTTGGGAGTGGGGGTGAGCAAGCCTACATCTAGGGAGTGACACAGATACTTGTAGAAGTTGGTATGAGATGTTTGTTTTTCTTCCATGTGTATTTTACTTGAAACAGATGATGACTTGTGTAGCTTTGGATTATAGGATATCGCTCCTTGGTCCATTGTCTGATCTGAAGAGTAATCACAATTCTCGTCCTATGCGGACATGTTTGGAAAGCCCTTTTCCACCCCACCAGTCTATATTGTCAATCTGTGGATTAGAAGCCGATCAGTTTGGTAACTATGGTTACTCGTTTATATTTGTTTTTCCTTTGCTGTCCATTTAAGAATTATTCTTTGCTTAAGAGCCCTGACTCTGCATTTCTGTAAATACTTTAAACTTATATGCTGAATATCACCTTCTCCCAGTGGCTCAGCTGTAAGTCTCAAGGCTTATAACGCTAAAAAGCGAGTTTCGATACCCGTGGTGAGCACAACACAAACAGCCCATTGTGTAGCATTGCGTGTAACTACAAAAAAAAAAAAACGAATCACGGTACCTGAGCATCATTGAGCGAGCAACGGACTACTGCCCTCTGTTGACGTATCTGGAAATCGGTGACGCGAAATTTATGTGTTTGTGACGACATAATGAGTACAGTGTTATAAGTCACACCTTGCAGCTGTTCTATTTTATTGGTACAGAGAGCACCTGACCAACAAAACCGGAGAGGAAGTGACGTGGCAAAAGAGAATGTCGGCCCACACGAAAAGTCTGCTGCTCGTTTAGTTCGTACGAAGTAATCCAAACAAAATAAATAAAAAACAAGAAACGTCTGAAAGATAAAACCGTTTCCGCTGACATGCAAGGAGCTTGTTGTATCTCGAAACAGATAAAATCAGTTTCTTGAAAGTTTGTGAGGAAAACCTTGTTTATAATATAGATACGTAAGATGAAAGTACATACGTGGAGATTTTCGATGTAAAAACAACATCATTTCCTGGACAACTAATCCAATAATATTAATCATCCGAATGTAAGCCTGGTGTCAAAAATCGGAAACGTTGGCAGATTTTTAAATTTTTAAACGTTGATATTATTTTAAGACAAAGTGAAGCTTTCATAAGTAGATTGAAGATATTTATAACATGCATTTTTGTAAAACCAAAATGACATTTATCAACTTGTACATGTTTTTCATCGTCTGGTCAGTATTAATTAAACAAGTGGTACTTGTGGTGAACCGTAGGTGTTAACTGGAAAAACTTCTGCACATAAGGATGAACCATGAACTTCACGTACAGGAACGAATTAGCCCTAATTCGATATATTATACTTGGTAAATTGTGGTTTAGCGGTTTCTTGGATCTCCCACTTCAGTCATCTGACGGATTTCTTCTACGTATACTCTCCTCATAGCTTGATAAACATGCCAAGCTGCTGATCGTAGGGTCCAAGGTTCGAGCCTTCATACCACTGAACACACTCCCCGGCCAGGTTATAAAAGTGGAACTCAATCCAATTATTCAGTTCAAAGAACCGGACAAAGCCCTTGAGATGGTCAGTGCCGCTGGCTGACCACCTTATAACTGGTCAGTTCTGAGTTCAAACTTAGGGACGGCTGTACCTGAATCCTAGGGGATCTTTGACTTTGGACAACTCTTCTGTTACTGATGAAACAGTAGGTTATTAGGATAAGTACTGACCACCTTATAACTGGTCAGTTCTGAGTTCAAACTTAGGGACGGCTGTACCTGAATCCTAGGGGATCTTTGACTTTGTCGTATAATTTATGTGCTCTCTATATAATATATACAACTCTTCTGTTACTGATGAAACAGTAGGTTATTAGGATAAGTACTGACCACCTTATAACTGGTCAGTTCTGAGTTCAAACTTAGGGACGGCTGTACCTGAATCCTAGGGGATCTTTGACTTTGAACAACTCTTCTGTTACTGATGAAACAGTAGGTTATTAGGATAAGTAAGTTGTAAGGAATCTAATAGGAAGTACTTTATTCAAACTTTTGAAAAAAAAATTAATATTCTATAAAACTAAAAATGCTCAATCTGAACCACAGCTCAGTAAATAATAATTAAAAACTTATCTTGTTGAATATTAGATGCTTTGTTGGAAGACCTTCAGGCCGCTGCGACGACGTTAACAAACACCAACTCATCTTGTTTGACACAACCGACCAGTGGTCAGTACAGACCGGCAAATCGACAGTCCCCTTCAAGCAGTTTAAAAGCCTCTTCCATCAGCCTCTGCACAGATAGTCCTAAAAATACCGGTGGTCAATACAGGTCAGTAAATATGCCTCTTAACCCAGGTTCGCATACCACCACCCACACTGTAACAACGCAAAGATACGAGTATCATCATGGCGACGACAAGTCAGATGTAAGTATAAAATAAAATAGTTCGTGTTTTTCCATTCACAAAAAGTTTTTTAAGATAAACAGCATATATCTTACTATGATGGACGTAGCGTGAATATATGTATCTATCTATGTATGTGACCGAAATAATAAATATAATATGGCACCCCAAACAAAACTCTATGAAATAATTTCACACTTTGGGTATTTAAGATACAAACAATTATAAAAATAACTGTGGCCTGTGCAACAACCATTTTTTTATAATAGAACACAATTATAAAAGTAAATGTGGCCTGTGCAACAATCATTTCTTTACAATAAAACACAATTTTAAATAAAAGTATTCTTTTCACAACAAGAACACGACGTTCACTTGAACTGTACGTGAGGGTTTGATTATATCTTTATTGATATAATTTTTAAATGTAGTACTGAGAAACTGGAGTTCTTAAAAAAAACTATTATTATTTTTCAATAAATGGTACCACTTGTTATATATAGAAACATTACAGTTTATATCAGCACAAGCCGAACACTTTAACTGTGCATTACTTTCGTGAAAAAAAAAGATCCTTTTTTAGAAAATGTTCACTTTTTCTTAATCTTTTTCAATGAGGACAGAATATTACGATTGACAATTACTAGCACAAACAGGGCAGCGTTTCTGTTAGTTCTGTATAATTCTCTCATAGCAAGTGTTGAGGTAAATTTATGTTCAAGTTAGAAGTTTGTTATATAATTTCAAATTTGTTCTGGAATAACTCCTTTAGAGATTCTTCAAAGTAAAAAAAATAAGATCTTTAACATAAACGTGCATGGTATTTTATTGCGTGTTTAGAAACTTCTTTGTTTTATAATGAATTTTGTAGGGTTATGAACTTGTGATTTGTGTTTATGAGTTAATAGGAACAGTCTTTGTATCGAACACATATATATATACACATGTGTTTCACTAAACTGTTCATTCAATAAGTCACATAAAACTGGTTTTACGTATTTTGAATTTAGATATAATGAACACTGTCTGTGAAGTGTTTTTTTATCAGCTATAATGTCTCATGAATACTGTTCTATCGTTTTGAAGAAAAGTCTGTAATATTTGGCATTATATTTTAAATGAATAATTCAGTACGTGAAGAAGGACCCGGTCTTGAACCCAGGACCTTTGACGAGCACAATAAGAAGCTTTATGAGCGAATATTGAGAGAAAGACGGCATGAAGTCTTAGATAACTTAACTGTAGAGCATTGGCCCTAATAGCCAGAGGTCCTTGGCTCAAGACTCGGTCCTGGAGTCTCTTATTGACTTTTTAATTTAAATTTTAATAAGATTGTGGATGTGAAGACTTGTAACCTGATATAATGTCTCGTAAAGATTCTTGTGGCGCGGCCCTAAAAGAAATGGTTCGATTATTTACGTTCCTCTAATAAGATACATCATAAGTAAAGTTGTTTCTTCAACATGCCTGCGGCTTTTGTACATCCTTCCTCTCCACTGAGTCGTTCTCCGTGATTGGTTGTGTATGTTCGGAGTTCAAGGAGAGGGCTGAGGTATGCGATACACGGAAATGTTTAACTCACATGTGTGTAAATAGGTACAACTATCGATACGTGTATAACACTAGAAGTTCATATATCCGGATACGTGGAGTATTAGTTTCCTGTATAACACCAAATTTGTTGTATCCGGATACGTGGAGTATTAGTTTCCTGTATAACACCAAAATTTGTTGTATCCGGATACGTGGAGTATTAGTTTCCTGTATAACACTAGAAGTTCATATATCCGGATACGTGTAGTATTAGTTCCCTGTATAACACTAGAAGTTCATATATCCGGATACGTGGAGTATTAGTTCCTTGTATAACACCAGAATTTGTTGTATCCGGATACGTGGAGTATTAGTTTCCTGTATAACACCAGAATTTGCTGTATCCGGATACGTGGAGTATTAGTTCCCTGTATAACACTAGAAGTTCATATATCTGGATACGTGTAGTATTAGTTTCCTGTATAACACTAGAAGTTGATGTATCCGGATACGTGTAGTATTAGTTCCCTGTATAACACTAGAAGTTCATATATCCGGATACGTGTAGTATTAGTTCCCTGTATAACACTAGAAGTTCATATATCCGGATACGTGAAGTATTAGTTCCCTGTATAACACCAGAAGTTCATATATCCGGGTGTGAATTACAAGCAAGTTTGTGTTACAACAAATCGAATAAATTTGTTATCCCAATAAACACTGTAACGTTAGTAATACTTATATATTAGTGACGGGCCGGGTATGACCTAAGTGTTAGCGTACTCCAAGTTTGAATCCTAGGGTTTATGATTCGAGTCTCAATTTCTGCAAAATGCACTCCGCACATTGGCTCCGTGGTTGTGCTATAAGAGTGTCAGTCAAAACTCACAATTCGGTCAGGCAAAAGTATCCCAAGAGTTGGCGGCGGATGCTGCTAACTAGCGGGCTTCTTTCTAGTCTATCAGCATAGCACAGCTTTGCGCGAAACTTCAAAACTAAGAAGAATTATTTATTACTGATTTACACTACTGTGTCAATGGAGGAATACTTACCAGAACAATTATAAAGAAAAGGGGTGGTCAAAAATTACGGTCAGTAACATCCAGAGAAGTCTGTTTTCGTTTGGAAACACTTAAATAAGGGGGACCATTTGTTATTCCAGTCGTAAGTGTAGGTCAATGTTCTAATAAGTAGAAAACCACTGGAACTTATAATTCGAACAAGTGCTATTGGCCCGGTAGTAGTGCTATGACAAGCCGGGTTCGAACCTGTGCTATATCACAAAATATTCTCTGCATTTCAAGCGGGGAATGCGTTATAAAAGTGACAATCAATCCTTTAGTGTGGTCGGTGGGTAGTAGAGTGTTGTTGACTGGCTGTCTTCAGTCTGGTCAGATGACCAACATTACGAAAGGTGGCAGACGACCTTAGTAGCTTTACTAAATACAAGATACACATAAATATAATGTGTTCACCATGCAACCCCCTCCCCCCTGTAGATGTATTTACACTGAAAAGTTTAACACTATTCTATTAAAACTATTACAGGCATGATACTAATGTCTAATAACGAGTGAATTAACAATAGATTTTGCTAATGAGACAATCGGACTTCACTCAAATATTACAACTGCAAAGTTTCATTTCAAAAATTTAGTTTTACCACTTCCCGTTAGAGGGCGTATTTGAAAGATACATATTTAGAACTTGATATGTTTAAGCCTATCGCAGTGTCTTTTATGTTCCTTAATGATTGGCTAAGAACAAAGTATATATATATATATTTGGGCTTTCTTCTTTCAGCCTATCTACCAGAACCATGAGATACAGAAGGAGGTTACCAAGACAACAATATCGTCTACTCGACACCCACCTCAGCCCACCAGTGGTACCAACGAGCATTTGTCGGAATTAGATTCGTTGTTGGAAGATCTCAACTCTGCTCGTCTCACATCTTCTCCAGACAATAAAGGCAGTTATTCCATCTATCTCTTTATATCTTGCGTTATTTGTGTGTCTGCTTGATTATCTCGAGAAAAGGCATGTACTAGTTTTCTAGAAAAACTAGACAAAGATAACCAGAACTGGTACCAGTTTGTTAGAAAAACTAGACAGTTGTGGGACTAATGATTTTAAAACACATAAGAAACTGGATCTCCTTGACTAAACGAACCTTATAGACTGTGCTGTAAAAAGAGAAGTGTTCTTGATATTATCTGGCGTTAGAAAGTTTAAAAAATATGTCTGTAGTTCTGGTTATCTTTGTCTAGTTTTTCTAGAAAACTAGTACCAGTTCTGGTTATCTTTGTCTAGTTTTTCTAGAAAACTAGTACCAGTTCTGGTTATCTTTGTCTAGTTTTTCTAACAAA
>NW_013674605.1:21441-24622 GCF_000517525.1 Limulus polyphemus
AAAAACCTTTTTCTCATGGATGGTGAACATTATTGAATGTCAAGTATAGTACATTGTTGTAGAACTGTCAGACAATTCCAGAAAAGACCGCAGGAACTAACAGTTATACCCGCCCTGAGAGGGGGTGGGGGGTGTTTCTGCTGGTGTAGATAAGGTAGCAGATTTCACTTTCCTTCTGTGTCACATTATTTACCAATAAGTAGACAATGTTTTTTTTTGGGGGGGGGGGTAAAAAGCTGATTTTAATGTTTTCGTTGGAACTTATTTATTTCATTCCAAGAAAATAATAATAATTCCAGCGTTTTCATGCTTTTACCAAACAAACTTCCCAAGCGACTTGCGTTTTGTTTGTCTTTTGTAGGTTTTTTTTTTATCCTCGCCGGAATTACTCGTTGGATAAGACATTTCAGGTTATGTGTCTGTGCTGCATAGCATGTTATGTGTTTGTTCATTAGGTTTTGTGTTTTAACGTCTTGTTTAAAAAAATGGTGAAACATTCACTCCAGTTCACACCATAACTGTTATTACCAATAGCGTCCCAACTATTGTTATGTTTGTGGTATTCCATCTGGCCTGCTATTGAGCGAATATATCAACTTATTTTACACCAATATTGTTTTCCACTGCAGCCCCGTTAGGTTAGACATGATCATTTCAAGGACACAGAAGTATTTTATTTTTTATTTACCAGAACTGTAAATAAAACATTATTTATTAGTAGTTATTAATAAACTTTCAGTTTATCATTAGTTTGGAAAGATATATCAAATGGCGTTCATTTTAGTTTATATTATTAACATCGGACACGAATGTAAATATTAATTGTGTTAACGTTACTTTTAATGTATCATAGAGCTATAATGGCTGAAACTATTTTCACCTTCAGCATCCACTGTCAATGGAATAACTCCTTCATCCACGGATGCCTCCACTCCTAGATATGGGTGTATTCGTGCGGCTACGAAACCTCCGGAGGAGGACAGGCCAACTGTGGAAAGTTTATTGGATGACTTGCAGAGTGTTGTGACCCCAACATCAAAACTGTAAGTCACTAGATATGTGCTGATAAGTCACTGAACGAGTACTGTTAACAAATCTTTCGGTGAAAAAAACAGTAAAAATAATACATTCTCTCGATCTGTGTGATAATGATCTATAAATAACTAGTGGCACCTTACACAATACGACATAAATCTGAATACTGACACGTTCGTGTAGCTATAATTGTTTATTAAACAGTGTTACATCCAAATAACGGTATGTCTAGAGAGATCTGATTGACATGCCGTTATTTGGATGTAACACTGTTTAGTAAACAATTAGATCTCTCTAGTTTATTAAACAGTGTTACATCCAAATAACGGCATGTCTAGAGAGATCTGATTGTTTATTAAACAGTGTTACATCCAAATAACGGCATGTCTAGAGAGATCTAATTGTTTATTAAACAGTGTTACATTTAAATAACGACATGTCCACAGAGGTCTGTTAGGTTTTTAAACATATTAATAAAATTCAAAATTAATTTTATGTGTTAAACTATTAAAAGAACTTATATTTATTCAATATTAGCAGTTTGAATTTTGTAGTCTTTCTCAATACAGGGTTAACGTGATTTGTATATAAAAGTTCGTGTTATGGTTAGTAACAGATTTTCATGTTATGGTTAACATAAAATATACGTGTTGTAATTGTTATCAAGTGTTCCTTTTTTTTGTTAGCCTTGAAAGTAAATTATTTGTGAGTCTTCATGATGAACCAGTAATGAAAACATTTTCTGTTTAAGTGTCAGAACGTTGAGTTAGTTTATAGAAGCCACAACTGTTTAATGAACCCATAAGGGCAGCTCCTGAAGCGGAAGTACGAAACTAGTGCTTCTCCTGTTATACTTTGTAGCTCCAGAATCATGTTATCAACGATAATTTATTATTTACTGTTCTAATTAGCAGAGACATGAATTATTCAACATAATTTACTCACATTTCCACTTGTAGAGGGCGTGGTGAAGTAGTCAGTCAAGTGCATTTTACAAGATGCATCACGTGCATGAAGTACATATCGTATTTAATCCTTGTTTTTATTCTTGGTTTATTCACAGCTCGTGAAAGCTGAATTATTATTTTTCTGTATAAACCTATAGTTGTATAGATAATATATCTTAGTGTTTCGTCACCTATACGAGTGAGTATAGATAAAGCAGTCTAACCTAAACATACCAAATGCAGGGCTGTTAATTACTTCGGAGGTTCTTGGTCACTGATTTTTTACTAATTGAATTGTTTTGTCCTTCCCTGCGAATTCAGTTTTTGTTTTGTTTCCAGTTGGAACATGAATAATAAAAAAACAACAACTGAGACACGTCTTTCTTCTGTCCGCGTTGCTTTAGAAGGAATGTATTAAGTTTGTCATACGTGCTAAGCTCATACGTGCTAAGCTCATACGTCTTGATTAAGACACGTATTTATAGACGGGTTTCTTTGTTTGCCCATACTTTAAGACGATGCTGGCTAATTGCTAACGGTAACCATGGCTACAAGTATTATGTATTTGTGGTTACTATCGTAACCTAATATTCGTTAATTAATCTTTAAACAGGTTTGTACCAGAGGTGGTGTGTTTTCAGGAAATGCTGATGTTGTATGGTAACTGATATTGCATGGTAGCTGATTTTGTATGGTAACTGATTTACTATGGTAACTGATATTGCATGGTAACTGATATTGCATGGTAGCTGATTTTGTATGGTAACTGATATTGTATGGTAGTTTTTCTTTTACTTCGGCTCAAGGGCCGTGAACTGGAACTGCAAATGTTTGTTTGTTTGTAATTAAACACAAAGCTACACAATGGGCTATCTGTGCTCTGTCCACCACGGGTATCGAAACCTGGATTCTAGCGTTGTAAGTCCGCAGACATACCTCTGTGCCACTGGGAGGCAACTTCAAATGACTCTTGACTTTATTTCAACTAATGAGTTTACGAACTTTCACTGCTAAAATCCAGGGTTCAATTCCTCGCAGTGAACAGAGTACAGATAGCCCATTGTGTATTCCTCGCAGTGAAGAGAGTGCAGGTAGTCCATTGTGTATTCCTCGCAGTGAACAGAGTGCAGATAGCCCATTGTGTATTCCTCGCAGTGAACAGAGTGCAGGTAGCCCACTGTGTATTCCTCGCAGTGAAC
>NW_013674605.1:25622-28573 GCF_000517525.1 Limulus polyphemus
GTGCAGGTAGCCCATTGTGTATTCCTCTCAGTGAACAGAGTGCAGGTAGCCCATTGTGTATTCCTCTCAGTGAACAGAGTGCAGGTAGCCCATTGTGTATTCCTCTCAGTGAACAGAGTGCAGGTAGCCCATTGTGTATTCCTCTCAGTGAACAGAGTGCAGGTAGCCCATTGTGTATTCCTCTCAGTGAACAGAGTGCAGGTAGCCCATTGTGTATTCCTCTCAGTGAACAGAGTGCAGGTAGCCCATTGTGTATTCCTCGCAGTGAAGAGAGTGCAGGTAGCCCATTGTGTATTCCTCGCAGTGAACAGAGTGCAGGTAGCCCATTGTGTATTCCTCGCAGTGAACAGAGTACAGGTAGCCCATTGTGTAGTTTCCACTAAAAGACAACTTATAACCATTTAGTTTGTTACAACTAACTACATTTGAATGTATCTAAGACCGATTACAGCACCTCTGTAGTAAACGAACGTATGAATATATGAATGTTGGCCCTCTAGGTTTCAATTTTTACTTTTTATTAACAACAAAGCTATATAATGAACTATTTTTCTCATCTCGCCAGGAGTATCGAAACCCGATTTGTTTTAGCATTATAAACCCTCGTAGTTACCGCCGAGCCACCAGGGTGCGCTTTGCAGTTTAGAGCTCTCACACTTAAATCGAATATGAAGTAGAGTAAATAGATCGCACCACTGTGTAGCATTAAGTAGCTATTTTCGGAAGTATACACTGCCAGCTAGTTAAAGGTATTCTATTTTTAACTCCACCCCCTCCCCTCCGAGAGTGGGGGAAAAGCTTACCTTAGGGTGGTGGATAAGATAAATACAGATAATTTTACTTTCACAGAAGTGTTAACGCTAGATGTCACCACCATTTATTTGCCAGTCTCTCTGTCTGTGCCCCCGAGTACTGATTCTGATACAACTTTCTTTTTTTTTTACTTGCATCCTCCTCAGTCTTTTTTTTTAACCCGTAAATAAGTGAGTTTATATTTAACTAGTTTGGTCTTCTGTCGTGGATAAAATTAACTAGTTTGGTCTTCTGTCGTGGATAAAATTAACTAGTTTGGTCTTCTGTCGTGGATAAAAATCACATTTGATTTTGATGTATGGTAGGAGGGCTTTCTTTAACGTACGTTTACAAGTTACCGTGTCTTCGTCAAGATAAAACTAAAAGAAAGAGGCCTTAGAACCTTCTTCTTAGAGGATGTTTTTGTGATCTACTTTTAAAGTTAGATATTGTTGCGTCAGCGAGGTCACGTGACTAGTGTCACGCCACCAATTTTCTAGAAATATCCTGTTCCTTCGTGAATGCCCTAGCATTTACTAGATATATGTTTGTCTGGTATATATATAAGACGCTCACAACGTGACGGAACAATGTGTGTAGGTAGTGAGTAATTGAACTGCAGTCAGAAAGTATTGTTGAAGTTCGTTGTTATAGCGTTTGTTATAGAGCGACTGTTCAAAATAAGTGTATCGGTAAAGTTATATTCGGAAAGAATAAACCAGTTTTATTAAGAAAGGACTTGTGTCGCTAAAGTTTCGTCGGAACGAAGTTACGGAAAATCAACTAACGAACGGAGACGTAACAATATCATGTCTTCTTTAAGATAAAAGGAAGATGTCTTCCAAGAAGAGGCCTTAGAACCTTCTTCTTAGAGGATGTTTTTGTGATCCACTTTTAATATTAGATATCATGTCTTCTTCAAGATAAAAGGAAGATGTCTTCCAAGAAGAGGCCTTAGAACCTTCTTCTTAGAGGATGTTTTTGTGATCCACTTTTAATATTAGATATCATGTCTTCTTCAAGATAAAAGGAAGATGTCTTCCAAGAAGAGGCCTTAGAACCTTCTCCCAGTATTTTTTTATATCATGGTTATACAAGAGTGAAAGAAAGACATCTGGCTTTAGCACATTAATAAAGCTGTGGTTCTTTTTTTTATAATTTATTCTTCCAAGTTGGTTACATCAATAGGACTTACTTCATGACATCTGGCTTTAGCACATTAATAAAGCTGTGGTTCTTTTTTTTATAATTTTTTTTCTTCCAAGTTGATTACATCAATAGGACTTACTTCATGACATCTGGCTCTAGCACACTTTTCTGGTAACGTTCTGGACTTTTTGTTCTGATTGAAATTATAATTCTTTCCACCATTATATAGGCCCATCTTTCAGTCGTAATAACCCATCAGAACATACTTGTATCTCGATAACGTTTTACACGAGAAAAGTGTGAATTTCCTGATCTCATCGGCTTCATGTTCGTATAGATTATTGAAATGTTCTTAATACTTACTTAATACACGTATTCCGAGTATTTAAAAATGTTATGAAATACACGAGTAAAGATTAGTTCTTTTTTATGAAATATTAGGACAAATTTTGTTTACAAGGTGATTTTTTCAGTGCTTGCTAAGTATTGACCATTTTTAACGATATTAATACATTACCTAACACTACTGAGTACTGATGTTAATATATTACCTAACACTACTGAGTATGCTCATTGATGTCAGCATCTGGCTGGTCAAATCAGGCATTAAACTTGTTAAGTATGTGACCAGGGGCTATTCAAAGACAGCTATTTGGACTGTTTTTCTAATAGCCATTATAGGAGGTCAAAGTCAAAGATTAAGTGCTTCTGCGTGAAAAGCTTGTTTTGGAAAATTAACCCGTGTCAATTTTCAAGATTTATAAACCTTTTACGAAGTTTTGCATTTTTTGGTGTTAAGCAGAAGGGGTACACAATGGGGTATTTATTTATATTTTTAATGTCATAATCCCGGAGAATTCTCTTTACTGCTTTCTGTCTCGTGCTACGAAGAACGATACCACGGGAACCAGAATTATATGACACGTCCTAAAATATGGGAGACATAAAGCTTTCTACACTGTCAATTAAATTTGATCCTAGTCACAAAGAAACTGTTTTTATTCATTTCT
>NW_013674606.1:0-2194 GCF_000517525.1 Limulus polyphemus
GGACCAGAGATGAACACCTCCTGAGCTCTCCTTACTTTCTACCATCTGCTGGATATCAGTTCATTAGTTTTTTAGCTATTACAGTAATACATAAGATACCACAATAACTTTATAGATAACTTTGTTTTTTTCAAATATTCATTAGTTTTTAGCTATTACAGTAATACATAAGATACCACTATAACTTTATTTACAGTAATACATAAGATACCACTATAACTTTGTTTTGTTCAATAAGCTTTGTAATGTTGACAATTTATAATAGGTTAAAAAATCTGATTTAGTGTTAGGACTTTAGCAATTTTTTCCTCATTCTTTTAGTTTTTATAACAGGTAAACTTTGAAATCATGATATTTTCACTATATTTTGATTTTAATGATGGTTTTGGCTAAGAGAAAGCAATGACATTTTAATAACATAATGTTGGTCCTATGCTCCAACAGATTCTAAAAACTACTAGGCTGGAAAGGGTTGAAGGTTATTTTTCATCATTGTTTTATCACATTTCATATTATCAACACAGAAGATAGCAAAACATACATCTATTTGTAGATTATTTGATATATGGATACGATTAACCCTATCGCTACGTGTCACGGGTCAAAGGCCATGTCATATCATGTTTGTTGACTCGCATTCAAAATTTTATTGAACTACTATTTTATGAATGTATGTCAATAAGTTTGGTATCAAATTTTGGTATGATCCATTAGTTGATTTTTAATTTAAAAGTAAATATTAAAAAAAGAAATCCTAAATATCGATTTTTGTGTGCCACGTGGTATGTTAAATGCAGCATTGGTTCACATTAGATGTTTGTGATGTCCAAATTACAATGTCTATAGTTTTTTACGAATTAGGATCTCAAATTACCAGTATTTACAAGCTAGAATCTAAAATAAGAACCTCCTGTCTCTATTTGGTGAGATATCGCTACATTTACTGGATCAAACACAGTGGCCACAACCACCTCTTTCCATTTTTGAAAACCCTTACGCACACTTACTTCTGTCTACGACATGTGAATAACCAATCAAAAGCTCAGAATGTCATCCACATGGTTCTCTGAGCCTTTGCAAAGTACTTACGTAGGAAACCATTTCTTTTCATGGGAAATTTCAAACGATAAGGTAAGTCTTTAGTGAGCTTGAAATTTCATATTTTTTTAGACCCAAATACGGCTTAGTAACTAGGCTTGATAAATCATAGCTGAATTCTACGGTACTAATATACTAATTTATGATTTTTGGTTATTTCAAAATGTATATATAAAACCTAAAAAAATATTTCTTTTCACATCCTCCATGTGTGAAACTTGATAAGGCTTAGAAACCTATGACAAATGACAAACGAGTTCAAAGTTTGTAACAATAAGAGATAATTATTTTCTATAATTCTTTATTTACTTTACTTAATTCCAGAAAAATAACTGAAAAATAAGAACTTATGCAACTGAAAGTATTTTAACACAACAGAAAGTATTCTAACACAACAGAAAGTAGTTTAACATAACAGAAAGTATTTTAACACAACAGAAAGTATTTTAATACAACAGAAAGTATTTTAGCACAACAGAAAGTATTTTAGCACAACAGAAAGTATTTTAACACAACAAAAAGTATTCTAATGCAACAGAAAGTATTTTAACACAACAGAAAGTATTCTAACACAACAGAAAGTATTTTAATATAACAGAAAGTATTTTAACACAACAGAAAGTATTTTAACACAACAAAAAGTATTCTGTGTTTGGAAGACAGTCCTCTACCTTTCACCACAAAAACAGGTACTGGATGGGAATACAAGCATCCGTACCAATGTGTGCACCTCCAATACCAGATCCACCGGAAATATTTGAAAAAACAAAGTTATCTATAAAGTTATAGTGGTATCTTATGTATTACTGTTTCATCAGCAGTTTTTAGTCAGATATTGTAATGTAAGCTGAGTTTCATTAACAGTTCTTTATCACATATTATGATGTAAGCTGAGTTTCATCAGCAGTTCTTTATCACATATTATGTTGTAAGCTGAGTTTCATTAACAGTTCTTTATCACATATTATGATGTAAGCTGAGTTTCATCAGCAGTTCTTTATCACATATTATGTTGTAAGCTGAGTTTCATTAACAGTTCTTTGTCACATATTATGATGTAAGCTGAGTTTCATCAGCAGTTCTTTATCACATATTA
>NW_013674606.1:2811-10039 GCF_000517525.1 Limulus polyphemus
ACTGGGAACTGATATCCAGCAGATGGTAGAAAGTAAGGAGAGCTCAGGAGGTGTTCATCTCTGGTCCGAAACCTGGTGGCAGTGGAAATGTTCCGTCCAATTCGCAGTTGGAACCCAGCCTTACACATTCAGGTAATCATGTGTTTCGTCCAACTTCAAATAACACCAGATCCACCAGGAACCAACATCCAGTGGATGGTAGGAAGTAAGGAGAGCTCAGGAGGTGTTCATCTCTGGTCCAAAACCTGGCGGCAGTGGAAATGTTCTGTCCAATTCGCAGTTGGAACCCAGCCTTACACATTCAGGTAATCATGTGTTTCGTCCAACTTCAAATAACACCAGATCCACCAGGAACCAACATCCAGTGGATGGGAGGAAGATGAAGAGAGACCTCAATTTTGGATAACATCTCCAGTCCAAAACCTGGTAGCATCCAGTTCGTGGTAAGAGGAGGAAACCACCCAAAACATATGTGAGAACTTATGTGGTTGGACTGTCTCCAACCGACACCTGACTCAACCAGGAGCCGAGATCTGGAGGATGGTAGGAAGGAAGAATGTCTTAGCCAGAAGGGCAAACTGCAATATATATAGAAAGATATGGCAGAGTGCTACAACCAACACTAGGCAGCATCTGGAATAGTACATCAGGTCTGCAGTAGGAAAAGTTTCAACACCACAGATCATCAGAGATGGGCAGTAATCTCTGTCTGCTTTACCCATGGAAGTCTATGAGTGTATGGTCTGGATGAACATATTTATGAAACAATAGAACGCGATATATAATTATGAGGACTTGTATATACATAACTATCTGGAGGATGGTAGAAAGGAGGAATGTCTCAGCCAGAAGGGCAAACTGCAATATATATAGAAAGATATGGCAGAGTGCTACAACCAACACTAGGCAGCATCTGAAATAGTACATCAGGTCTGCAGTAGGAAAAGTTTCAACACCATGGAACATCAGAGATGGGCAGTAGTCTCTGTCTGCTTTACCCATGGTCGATATATAACTATGAGTAGTCCTACAGAACACCCCATCTCTATGGTGTATATATCATGATCCTGTGATGTTTTACTATGTTCCATGTAATATTTATGATATCGATGCAGATATGACAACTGAACGGAGTCAACCAACCAACACCTGACAGTATCTGGAATTGCACATCAGATCCACAGAAGGAAGAGCCTCAATGTAATAAACATGTAGTATAGTCACAGGATGTACAGTGCAGATTTAAAACTAAGTATAGTAAGTAAAGAAAAATAAAAACAAATGAAGCAGTCCACATACCACCCTGATGATGTTCACCCAGAGAAGATAGAAAAGGGCAGCCAGGGACAAGATAGGGTGACAGATCTCATGGGAAAAAACACAAAAAAGACAACAAACATCCAGAGAAGGAGAAAAATATGCAAGGCAAAGTGACTGGCAAATACAACCCATAAGGGGAATGGGAGAAAAGTCACCGGAAAAAGTAGACTACCATGATCAACAGAAAACCCTTAATGAGATAGATGTATAGCCTCAACCAAAAAGTGAAGGGAGGATAATGCACAGATAATAGTGGACATTGTAAGAAGTATATGGTATAATGGAGGTAGGTAAAATTAACTAAAGTATTAGGGTCTGATGCCCACATAGGAAGAATAATTCCAATAGGTATGAGTTTAATTATGGGTAGTTGGAACTATGAAAGCTAAAACATAATAAGCTAATATAAGTGGAGAGTGAGGCATGTTAATCCCTCAAATTCAAATGTTCCCCAAAATGACTAGCAAGAACCCCAATATTCAGGTAAGGAGAAAAAACTAAAGAATGACCAAAGATTAATCCCCTAGGAATGCATGGGTAGAATCTTAAAGGAAAACAGGAGACAAAGACATACCTGAGGCTTGGGTAAGATCCCTGAAACAAAATGTGACAGATAAACATATTAAGGAGGGGGGGGGGAGAAGCTGTCCAAAATCACAGCCACCCATACAGATACACCAAGGCACTGGTATGAGAGAACACTCATCAAGTTACTCAGAATGTTGCCTGAAATTATACAGTTTTCTACAGATCACAGGTGTCACTTCAGTGGCTGATAACTGTGATTGGTAAATCTGCTGTAGCAGTGACAGCAGAACAAAAATATAAAAGGGAGAATAGACTAAGAAAATAAAAAATGATTCTCCACAAAAAATGGAAAATAACAATAACTTAATTAGAAAAATACACGAAAGTAAAAACGTGTGGATATAATAACTGAATCGCAAGCGAAAACAAACACATATGCTCAGTACGACTGCTAACCGTAAAGTGATTAACATGATTAGAGAGGGAGCTAATTACGATAGGGGGTAGTGTCACACTCCCATTGGTGGAGGATTGCTGCATGATCATTTACATGTTAAGATGCAAAAAAAAATGGGAGTTGCAAGGCTAGTAGTGATCAAAACATTTGTGCTGATAGAGGGCAGTACTAGTGAAGAAAGCTTTTTTGTGAGTGAAGGTAAGATATAATATCATAAAATTAGTTTTTGTGCATTGTAATTAAGGTAAGTTTTATTTATTTTTTAATGTTAGGTCCATTAATAGTATTGGTTAAAATATTTAACAGGTAATTATTTACTTTTATTGCTTTTCATTTATATTATATTACTATATATATTATTAAGATTAGGATAAAACTATCACTAAAAGCTACACTATGCAACCGATAAGTAACTGTACTCTAATCATTATTAGTTCCAATTTAGTGTTCCAAGTTAGATGAGTATATTAAATTATCTATATAAATTATTGAGTTAATTGTAACCTATATATGTAGCTTCTTTTGTATCAAACTATTTGCTGTTTTCACCCTCCTAAGCTCTACCAGTAGCAAAATTATTCTAAATGCACTTTAAACTTAGCTTTCACTTGAAATGAATAAGTACTACTGACCTTCAGGATCAGACCGGTAGGCTATACGTAGTGCAGAAGGATGAGTGTGAATACCATCAGATATAATTCCAAAGTATACAGTTCTTCCCGGTGGCAAAGTATCTGTTGTAAGTAAACCAACCAGTCCTGGGTCCCGATGATGAAACTGAGAATTATTATAAATAAAAGCTAGTTATACTTCACTCTGTCTCATAAAATATTTTGTCCTACACTGTTATTTTATAAATTTCCAAAAAAGGTATAAAAAGAAAGAATGCCTATAATAGTTCAACCTAACAACAACAGAAATTTAAACTCTGCAGTAGTTAACCTAAAAAGGATTTGACAAACTAATCAGAAGGCAGTTGCAGCATTAATATTTTTTAGCTTTACATAAAGCAAAAACAAAGAGAAAACTCATTACTCTTTTGGGATGCAACCAGAAAAAGGACATTCCAGCAACAAATTGTGCATAAAATAAAGCAGCTTTAATACTTGAACAGAATAATAAGGAAATACAGTATTCCAAAAGCTGAATGAACTACTCATAAACATTGCTGCTGTTGTCACTGCACATATACAAAATCACCAATAAAAAAAACTCAACTTCAACAAGGATTAGTTGAAACACTTTTCTGGTAAAACAACAATTGTGCTTGATTTTAACAGCAAGTAAGAACAAAAAATACTAGCTACTTTAGGCTTACTGGTAACATTGCATTAAACAGATGCGTGATGAAATTAGCTCCAGCATGCATGGCTCTTTCTCCATCAGCAAGGTTCCCTGAAGAATGACCTGGATATAAGGAAATAAAATTATATAAACTCTTCCTTATTTACTTACACACACAAAGTCTACAAATCAGGAGTAATATTCACAAAGTAAACAACAACAATACATTAATCTATAAGTTGAATCTAACAAGAAACTAACCATTAAACAGACAGCTTCTAAACTAAGTTTGTCATTTGTTAATGTAACAGAATTAAATAAAAGAGAATCAACTGAAACTCAGAAATTTGAACAATATATATTTAATGGTGATGATGGCCCAAGCTTTTAAAAATTTTGTCTTGCACTGAATTATTCAAACTTTATATTAAATTATATTAGGATGTTTAATATTGTGTCAAATTTTGTACATATATAGAATAAAATGTTCAGGTACTCAGCAATAAGACAAACTACCTGTAATTTAGCTGTAACTAAGTTCTTTATGATGAACAGTTATAATTATTCTAAAATTTGTGCAGAAAAATTATATTTTGGTGCAAGTCAACTATTTTATCCCATCCTTAGTGAAAACACAAGTGCAAACCTATTACATAACATAATGGGTTTCATTTTATCATAAATTTATTTTGGTTAATAATTATTTTCAATTAAAATTTGAAAAAATTCAAACAAATTACTCTTTTTAGCTTATTTTGTTTGCTACTAAAACTACTTTATACAGATTTTTCAAAAATTACCACAGTGTTGTTGACATATGAAATAAGCTTTATGAAAAATATATTTACAACAGACACTTACCTCCCCTCACAAAAAGCTTTTTAAAGACTTACACTGCTCTCTATCAGTGCAAGTTTTCGCTTGCCACTAGCTTTGATACTCCCACTTACCCTTGCATATGTAAACGTGAGACATCTGAATACTAACATGCAAATGAATTATTCAGCAACCCTTCACCAATTTGCAACTATTGTAACTAGTGCCTTCTCTAATCTTGCAGCCCTTAATCACTTTGAGATTTGGCAGAGCAAACCAAACCACACTGGAAGTGGGGTGGACATGTGGGAATTGTGAGAAGAGGCAAGTTTCTGTCAAAAATACATTTTCAGTTTAGGAAAATGTTAGCTTCAGATATGACATCTGACCTTTTCTCACAAAAAGCTAGAATTCCACACTAAACAGTTGGAGGGCCAGTGAGAAGAAGATCCCCCTTGAGGAGGCTCACAAAGGAAAACCATGGGGTGTGAGAAGAAACTAAAAGCAACAAACCCATGAGAGACAGACCACCTACACATGTCTTTTGGGCAGCAGTTTAGGTGGCCAAGGTATTTTTTTCCTATTTTGTAACAAAGCAACCCATAAATGAATTAATCACACTATGGTTTATACTATAGACCTTTCTTATTTGTAGTACTAAACAAAGTAAAAAAAAATAAAATATTGAGAAATAAATCATACTGTAAGATGGTGTTGATATCAAGTATGTTGTACACAATGGTGTAAAATAAGCTTGATTGCTCAATTCCATCAAATAAATAGGATAAAAACTCGTATGTTTGGTTGATGATGACTGCAGACAAATAATCCAAGACAGCGAGTGCACATAGTTCTTTTTTTCAGTCTGTATTAAAGTGTTCAATCTTTGATCTTAAAAAACTATCACATCTCACACCTAGTAAAAGAGAAGAAGCTTGGAGGTACAATCAATGGAAGACAATAAAGTGTAACTCAAAGTTAGCCTAGGTCACTCAGTGCTGGATAAGGTACAAATATTGTTTTACAATAAATGAAAAACTACACAGAATGATGTACTACAGAACTGCAGTACTCCTTTCATTTTCAAATAAATTGTCTGTTCTAATTCAAGACTCCATCTGACTGAATGATCATGGTCCAGTCAACGGAAGTGGAAAATAGCTAACAAGATGTGATTTTTCAATTTTTTTTTTTCTCTTTTTTTTCCACATTAATACCCGATTTCTTTATTTAGTCTTCATCTTCCCAACCACGATTATCCTTCGATCCACGTGTCCTTTATTGATTTCAAAATATGAATTTGAAATTTTCTGTATCCACCGACCCTCACACACACCTAATTTAGGGGCCAGTGGCACCTACATGTATGCTTGTACCTAAATTTCAGACCACTCCCTTTCTCTAGAGAAACCACAGATTTCTTTATCCCCCTTTCGCAGGCTTTTTCAAGTTATTTTACCCTTTTGTCTAGGAAATTTAAAAATTTTACTCCCTTATAAAGGGATTGTGATGATTTCAAGACACTTTTGTTCAATTTCTTGGGAACATGGCTTAAAATATCCTTGTTTGCAACATATCTTGGACCTAGACACCCTTGCAAAATATACACCTTTTCCCTGAGAAAATTAGAAAGCATGTACATCTCTTCACACCATGGAGTGGGGGCCAGAATCCATTACATACAGCACAGCATACACCTGAAATTTCGTTAGTGTTTGTTTATGCATTTTGGGACAGCTAGAAGGTAATTACTTAACATTGTTGCAGTCTCTACTCAACATAGTATCAATTTGATAAATATGGCTCTTTTATTCTGTATCACTGTTGGCAGGTTGCCAATACCTAATTGTAATAACATTTTTAATATACAGTTAAATATACAAAGGCATATAACATTGTGTTAACAAATATCTATGTTTCACTAAAAAATGTGTTTAAAAACAACCATCAGAACTAACCTACCACTTCCTTAATGTACTATACTGTAACTGGAAAGTTGCTGAACAGTTTTCCCACTGTGTGAAGATGTTAGTTGCCAAGTAGCTTCAAGCTGTCCCAAAATGCAAAAGTGTCTGCCCTGGTGGATACACTGTACCAAGTCGGAGCCGGCTGAGTGTGAGCTTAGATAGGGTCTTAGTCCACGCATGACAATGTGCCGATGCATCCAACCCTTTGGATAATGGCCAGAAATTGACTTGATATTTGAGAATAACATTGCAAATAATTCCCATTATAACTATTTTGTTCTCGTACTTGTCTCGTGACATAATCATTATTTATCTTGTAGGAGAAATAATCACTTAAATTTAGATTTTCATGGGCACACAGACCACCCAGGAAAACCTTTTAGGTAGTCTACTGGAATTTTTGGTGGTCAATGGCGAACAAACCACTGTTAATTTTGAGTTGTGATGCACACTACCAAAGTGGTCTTATGGAAAACCCAATCTCAACAGTGGGAATTCTAGGTGCAAGGACAGATGAGATAAATACTTTCCATTACCTGACTCAATGCGGGTTTAAGAAAGTAAGTATAAACTGTGAAGCAGCACCTGCCACTGAGTGGATTCTAAGAAGCAAATCATAAAAGAGTAAAAACAGATAAAGATGTAAAAGAGACACTTACCCATCAGATGGTAAACTGAAAAATGGTACTGGAGGTAGGTGATATCCTGAGGGGAATGAAACTGCTACATGGCAGAGGTATTTGGAGACAAAGGTGTTAGACATAGTCCACATACCAGCATGGAGTATCTCATATCTCATCTAAGCATTTTTGAAAGTGGGAGGCCAGAGTGTGAGTCAAGTGGCAGATTTGAGGGG
>NW_013674606.1:11047-19972 GCF_000517525.1 Limulus polyphemus
TATATATATATATATATATATATATATATATATAGAAAGAGATGAGACCAATGCTGACTGAGGGCATCTACAGTCAGATCAGCTGAGGGAAGTATCAGGGTCCATAAGAGGGAAAGTTTGAGTTGAGTGGTAAAGGTATTGATCAATGGCATGTCCATCTGGGAACAGATCCAACAAATTCTGTCCAGTTGAGAAAGATGATTGACTACTAATTTCAAAGCTCCCTGAGTCATGATAGATGGTTAGATGAGCTTGATGTGAGTGGTCCCAAAACAGAGAGTCCAATGTGCAGAAGCAAAGGTCCCTGGAGTGAGTCCCACCTTGATGAGTGATATGAAAAACAACTGTAGAATTGTCAAGGGGGACCATAACCATGGTTATCAACCAGTTGAGGTAGGAAAGAGGAACATGCCTGACAGACAGTCAAGAGGTCCCAAAAACTGATGTGGAAAATATGCTCCACATGAGTCCAAACCCCTGAGACCATGGAGTCATCCAGATACACACCCTAACCCATAAAAGAGATATCAGTGAACAGATGGAGATCATACATGAAAGCAGCAGTGGAATGCCAACTGTAGTGTTGGCATGACACAGCCATCAAGACTGATCCTCAAGAAGAGTATATGGCAGTATCACAAAAGAGGACACAGGATCATGGGAAATACTCCATTGGTAGCTAAAAATCCATTGAAGAAAATTCATGTGAATGTGGCCTAAAGGGACAAGATGTTCAAAAGATGCAAGTCCCAAAATATATAGAACATCTTGCACAAGAAGTATAGGAGGCAAGAGTTGAGATGACTAGTTGTTCCATGTCTCATAGACAAATGAGGGAAGTTTGAGCCCAATGAAGAAGATGAAAAAGAGTCAAATGTGGACCAAGAACTGGGTCAGAGAAAGGAACAGCCAAATCAGCCAAGCAGCTTCTTGGAGGAGGAGTAACATAACCAAGAAAGAGGCCTCCTGAGACGAGGCAACGAGAAGCCAATTGTTCATGTCATACAGAAAATGAAGTCCAAGACTGTGTACATGGTAAGCAAAGAAGTAATGAGCAAAGCCTTCTGTAAGAACTGGAATGAACCACTGGACAGCTGTCTGGGTGCAAAGATAGGTAGTAACCAATGGAACACATGATGGCAACATGACAGGAGGGGGGAATGGTGAGAAGAAGTACAGGAGCAAGAGTTTGAAAAAGAGAAGTGGAAGATTCATGGGGTCTAGGAATGTGCATGAAATCACGAGGTTGATAGAGACATAGGAATCCAAGGAGGAAAGAGAGAACTGGTGTTGAACAGCCTCAGTTCCAGTCTCCAATGTATTAGGAACACCACTGAAAACTTCTGAGTGAAGAAAAGAAGCCATTTGAAAGTCATGGAGATAAGAATAGGGAAGATAGATGAACAGCAGAAAAAAAAGTGAGCATCACATCCAAAAAAAACCAAGTAACCAGGGGCAAAGCAGAACACAGAAACCACGTCAAAGTATTGAAAACTACCAACTGTAGATCTCCTCAAAAACTATCAGGACCATAGTCTAGGGCTTCAGAGAGGAGATGAAGAGAAAACAAAAATGGGAAAACTTAATACAAGAGAAAGTTATTGGAGATAGAGGTCAGTTCTCCAAGTTAGTAAAAGGGACTTCAGTGATTGAGAATCTTAGAATGGAAAAGAGGGAACTGCTGCAAGCCATGACAAAAGAATCCTGGAGTCAAGGAGGATAAGGCATTTAAGAATGTGAACAAAGCTAATCTAGAACATTGTACCACATAAAGATATATCTGAAGAAAGGGGCAAAACCAAATAATTCAAAGCATAAGAAGCATTTAGTAAGAAATGGGAAAAGAATCAAGAGACATAGGAGTCAGAGAAAGTAAACATGAGAAATCAAATCCAAAAGGAGATTTGGAGGAGGAAGATTCGCCTCTACAGGTAAAGAAGATGGAAAGAACTGATCAAAATCATCATCAGATTCAGAAAGAAAGTAATGCACTATTGGTATAGAGGTAGAGAGATGAAGCAATAAAGATATTAATGAACCTACGACGAGTTGAAAAATGGCAGTAACACTCTCCATTGTCAATGAGCCTCCTGTGACCACAGACAAAGTCATTGATAATTATGTCATCAAACCCTCTGGAGGAAGTAGTGGTTACTTAAGAATTCATTGTGATTAAAGGAATCTTCCAGTTCTTTTTTCCCTTTTTTAGTAAACAGTAATTGAAAGGTGATGTATGTTGAAATAAAATGAAGGAAAGTTAACACTGGAATAATGGCAGCAAAAATCTCACTACACTAAACAAAGTTTAAACTTCAAAAAACATGTCCATTCACAACAGTGCCAAGGAAAAGAATGAAATTAATTTTGAGTTCAAGTGCTTATGAGGATGTACTGAGGATGGAGGATTTCACCATCCAACTGATAGAGGGCTATTGTTGCATGATGATATCATAATGCACTAGTGCAGTTCACATTAAAACAAGTCTTAAGTGGAAGATAGCTCAAGGCAAGTGGCATGCACAAAATCTAAAAGGCAGACACGCAAGGAATAGCTATTTTGTGCAAAGAGATAAGGATATCATTTTGGAAGCCATTTATCACAGCTGGACAGCTTTGTGTAAACATATGATCAAGTTACAAGCACAGTACAAATTGTGAGACAGCAAATTTTACTTTTATCTTATGATTTGTTTACCATTCATTTATTATTCCTTCTATCGTTTAGTTCAACTATGAATTTTTAGTTATATTAAACAGCTAACGTTTTTTCTAGCTAAAGCACATTGAATTTGACTATGTTTGTTTGTATCATGAAACTAACACAAGTTTCTCCTAATGCTAAAATACAGATATTAATGTTTTGAAAGATTATGTAAAATTACCTAGTTATTTGAGATGTAACCTGATGGTCTAACCACTAAATAAAAACCATGCCTTGAGCTTAAATGAGTTAGTTCATGAGATACAGTTAAAACAAATTATTGCTGATTCTTACTCTATATTGTTGTTGATCTTGAAGTCGTTTAATTTTGGAATGTTTTATTTTTTTTGGAAATAAGTTTTCTTCTTTTGGTCCTTTTTCCTAATTCCTTTATTTATTGAAATTAATAACATTTACATTTATGTGGTATTGTTCATTGACATTTGTATCAAGTCCTGGCAAGGCATGTATTTAATCCTATCGCCACATGTATCCTTTAATGTGCATGGCACAAGGTTTTAGTGTCTTACATTCAAAATTTTATTAAACTACTTTCTGTTCATGTTATATCAACTAGTATAGCATAAATTCTCAGTTAATAATCCATATCTTAATAGCATATAAGCTTTAAGTTCTTAATAAAATAAATATAAATAATATTAAAAAAATCCTGAATTTCTTCTAGTGTGACACATTTTCTCTAGGAATCTTTTTTTCTCTATTTTATCCACCACTCCTCCAAAACGTACAAAATTAAATGAAAATTACTCAGCATAAAATCATCATTGCTCAGACAAATCATAATTCTTATATTTCAATTCTGTTTGGTTTCAGAGCTATCAAATAGAAAATCAGACCCCTCTTGCCACACCCACCTGTCACATCCTCTCTTTCATGATTTGTTAATAGTTCTCTCTCACATTTAATTATATATTACCTATAACCAACAGATAGCCAAGGTTTTCATCTATTAAATGACATATTGTATAACATTGTGTTCTGAACAGATGATCGTCAATTTCACTCAGAGTACAAGCTCTATTCTTGTGGCAAAGCTAATAACTAGCTTGGATAAATTTGTAATGGCTCTTATCTCATAGTTAAAAAGCCAGAAAAATTTTGAGAGTTAGGGTAAATTGTCTACTTTTTGCATATTATTAGTTTGTGTTCTCTGGTGCATTGTTTAATTAAGTAAGAATTATTTAGTGCATTACTACCATTAATATAAAAAAGTAGGGTTAAGTGTAATTGCCAATCGACAGCAAAATAAAAGAATATTGGGTAATTACTTTATTTCTTGTTTTACATGTTTATTTTTTTATGTATTATTATAAAAGTAACTAAAATGTAAAAATAGGGATACTTTTAGGTTAGTTAAGATTAGATTAAGTAAAATTAATAATAATAATATAATAAAAATGTTTCATGAGACACACATGTGAGCAGCTGATGGGTATTGTAATTTGATGGTGTAACATGTGCTGCACATTCCCTGAGTGAGTTACAACTTATAATGGCATGGTTAGTAATCAGACATGGTTCAAAGGGCAATAAAAGTTAACTATAAATAGATGTATACAGTTAGGAGTTTAAAGCTACTTAGGATAAACTAATGTAGTTGAAGTCATTCTAGAAAGAAAAAGAGGGTAATTTAGATTTATTTAATATTTTTTTTTGGTGGTTAGGAAAGTTGAGATTTTTGAGATGAAGAAATGTATTTTTAATTTCAACATGAAAATCACTTTGCACAGACCATTCAAAACAAATGCTCAATATTTTCATGGACAACTCTCCATTTTAGTTTATTAAAAATAGTTCATTAAAAATTATGATTTTTTTGTATGTGAAAGGCTTATAATGTAAACTGAAAGACTGCCAAATTTTGTGAAAATATACACAATATATGGAAAGTTGGAAGTATTAAATCTATACAGACTTTAAAAGAGTACAAAGAGGTCACATGGTCAGTCATATTGACCAAGACTATGTTGTTTGGAAGTTGTTAAAGATCAATAAATTATTATTTTTTGTTTCGATCCTGGTTGTAGCAGCATTTTGAATGAATTACAAACATATCTCTCATACACAACTATCACAAGAAATTATTATTTCATTTTTTTCTAATCTACATTTCTTTGTACAACCCATTAAGTTCCTAATTCTTACCTTTTAATTTCTTCTATAATAATAATTAAAAATATACATTAAAAAAACAAGAAATTATATTTTATTTTCTGGAGTTGAAACCTGTGGGCCTAATTTTCTGCAACGATGTTAGCAGAACAAAATATATGAAACTTAAAATCAAAATTTTTCACAAATATTCAAGGTCATAAAACTGCTATAGTTTAACTCGGTTGCTAACTAAATGACAAAAAAAGATAAAAAATAATTTTAGCTACTCATAGCTCAACATTAACAATTATGCATAGACAATCTGAGGCAAACAGTATACAGGTGTGCACTAAAAACGAAGTAACTTGAGCAGATTTATATAGAAGACAAATTCTCTTTCTATTGGCTATAAAAGATGGACAACAGAAATTTGTTCAAAGCTATATCAAGATGGGAGGAGTCTCAATGGTGGGTGCCCAGATTTAATTATGTTTCACTAATGGAAGAAGGTTAGAGTTTTGAACTTTATATACTGACCTGTCAGTAGCTATATTTTGTGTTTTTGATTGATTGGCCTCTCTGACAGCCTTAGAAGGGAATGGAGAAATTCAAAAATAAAAGAATTGGAGGAGAGATGCAATGGCACACAGAAATCAAGATTACAAATTTATTTAAATATTTCCTTATTAAAACATAAATGATTTAAAACAGGGAATTATAAACTACATTTTTATGCCATGGCTACTGACATATATCATTTATTTAAATTTTTAAAGTAACTTTGTAAAAATGTCGTGACATGCTAAGTATACTACATGAACATTTTATACTTACCAAGAGATACAGTGATGCCCTGTTTCACCAACTTTATAACAATATCACCTGTTTTATCCACTTCTGGTGCTATAGTAACTATGGCAACATTGTCTAAACTCCCATAAACTTCTAAAATATCTTGAAAACCCGATTCTATATATTTGATGTGCTGAACTGAATGTGCACCCTTTTTGTCTCGACTAATAAATGGCCCTTCCAAATGGATACCTGAAAAGAGCATTTTAATTAGCCAAATTACTAGACACACACAAAAAAACCCATAATATAAAAACAATAACCAACCAAAAAGAATTAACACTTTGATGTTAAGTCAACAGAATAATAAAAATATTTTAGAATAGAATAAATTAAATAATTAAATTTCTGAACTACTCTGTCTCATGCTATATTTGGATTAATTCTTATTTCATTTAGACACAACCTGAAAAATTGTTTGTCCATCCTGTTCATCAAAGTAATACCTATGACCTAAGAATTGGAATTTTTAGCCCTGTTTCATATCCTCTCTTGTTTTTTAAAGCATATTACTGATTATCCAAGATGGATAAATCTTTTTAGGCTGACACAAAAAGAATCTTAGTTCTACAACAGAAAATTTCAAAAATAAAACATACTAAAGCTGATGCTAAACCTGAAATTGTTCTTCCCTTAAAAAAACAAACAAAAAATGTCTGTGTTTAAATGAGCACTTAAAACACACAGAGATACTACCTTAACTAACATCAAGTAAGAACACTAGTCAATAAATAAAACAAGAATACTTTAATTTATGCAGCCACCTTACAACCAGTGATGAGTGATGCTGAAACCTGCTAAGTAAAGCATACAAAATACACAGTTTTCCTAATTTTGAATGATTCCATGGGTAAGTAGCAGCATATTTAGATATACACGCTTATCGGTGTGATATTTGCAATTGTTGTGTGTATTTTCTGCCCAAACTTTTAACTGCTCTATCAAGAAACTTTACTTGCAAAGATCTTTGTAGCAGGAGAAGACAATGTCACAAAAATGTTTAACAACAGTTTTTCTCGATGTATCTCTGCAATCTAATGTGGCTTCCTAAATTATGCAAGTGACCATATAAATTCCATTTGTCACTATACGTTCATCTCCTAAACCACAATTTATGGTTAGACTCAATCACTTTGTAAGCCAATCTGGTGAGCTTTATCACAAGGATCAAACTAAGTTCATCTATAATGAAAAATAGTTCAATGTTAACTATAGTTCACTCATACTGTTCATGAATTTTTCACTAACGCCTGCAACTGTTAAAGTAAATGACAGCTCTATATTTTTTAATGTCTTAGTAATTTGTCAAATTAAGTAATAATATTGTTCATTGGTACAAAATTTACTGAACTGTTAATAAGTCCAGTTTTTATTGACACCATAACTGGAATAGTAACTGCAGTATACAAGTTTTAATGTTTGTCAAAATTATACCTCTAGATTTTTGGTCCCTTGGCCTTGACAAACCAAAATCTACAATACAAAATCCATAAACTCTGAGACACTGAAAACAAATTTTATACTTGTAGTATGTGATTTGTGATTTCAAAGTGAAAACAAAATGTTACTTTTGTGTGGTCCAGCACAATGGTCTGATAGTAAGAAGAGTTCACTTTGATCCCCCTCAGGGGAGTATCCAGAAACCAAAGAGTCCAGAACAATGGTCTGATAGTAAGAAGAGTTCAATTTGATCCCCCTCAGGGGAGTGTCCAGAAACCAAAGGGTCCAGAACAATGGTCTGATAGTAAGAAGAGTTCACTTTGATCCCCCTCAGGGGAGTATCCACTGATTACCATGAATCTCTTTGATAAAGTTTCATGACATGCTGTGTACCACATTTCAAATTCTTTTTCACCACTAGCTGGAAGAAAATGCCATATACACGTATGCTTCATTGAGTGTGACACATGCTTCCATTTCTTTCTCATTTAGTTATCGTTCATACAATTTTCTACAGTGGGTCTTCCTTTCCTAGGTATGTCACAGAATAAGTGCCTTCTTGATTATGTTGCATACTGTTGCCTTGGACACATGAATCACTTTTACCACCAACCTTTATGTTTGTGAATTCTCACCTACTACAGGAGGCCACATTTTGCTCTCTGGATGGTCCTGATGTCCTAAATTGATTCATATTCATTTGTTTTCCAATGATATTACATACAAGGGATATCCTTGTCTTGGAAATTCTAAGTTCTTGATCTGATTCCTTGATCACATCATTATGATCTGATTGTATGAATATTTTTTGCCAAAAAAAGTTCTTACACATCCTTCCTAAAAGTGATCAGTTTTCAGTGGCATCAAACTATCTGTGAAATGGCAAACAATACTGTTCAACCACCACAACTTTCTTTATATTGGCTGTAGTTGTCACTTGACTTGGTGATTTACATAAAAACACAACCTCCTGTAAATTTTTTTTTTAAATTCACTTTTAAGCCAAGAGGGTTAAATATCTTTTATATTGAGCAATCCCATATGATAACTGCATAGTTATTTAACCCTATTGCCACAGGTATCCTTTACTGCACATGACACAAGGTTTTTGTATCTTACATTCAAAATTTATTAAACTACTTTTTGTTTACATTATACCAATTAGTATAGCATAAAACCTTAGCTAATAATTCATATTTTAATAGTCTACAAGTTTTATGTTCTTATTTCTATAAGGCAATATTGAAAAAAAAATCCTAAATTTCCCCTAGTGTTACACAAGTAACACATTTTCTCTAGGTATCTTCTTTTCTTTATTATATCCATCACCCCTCCAAAAAGTATGAAATTCAACATAAATAACTTACTATATAATCATCATTGCTCAGACAAGCCATAATAGTTATAGTTTTCAATTTTGTTTGCTTACAGAGCCATGAAATAGAAAATCAGCCCCCTCTTGCCACACCCACCTGTCACATCCTCTCTTTCATGATTTGTTAATAGTTCTCTCTCACGTTTAATTATATATTACCTATAACCAACAGAAAGCCAAGGTTTTCATCTATCAAATGATGTATTGTATAACATTGTATTCTGAACAGATAAGTATCAATTTTCAAAATACATAGTTCATTCCCATGGGAAAGTTAACAACTAGCTTAGATGAATTTGTAACGGCTCGTGTCGCATAGTTAGAAAGCCACAAAAATGTTGAGAGTTAGAGGAAATTGTCTAATTTTACATGTTATTAGTCTATGTTCTCTGGTGCATTATTTAATTAAATAAAAATTATTTAGTGCATTACTTCCATTAGT
>NW_013674606.1:20877-26220 GCF_000517525.1 Limulus polyphemus
CAACAAATTAGAACACAAAAACATAAGTGTTTAGACTAAATAGCTTAAATCTCATAATATTATATATTTATGATTTTTATTATATTGACCTTTCAGCCATGCTTAACTAAAAATACAGAAGTTACAATGATGTGGCGCACATGCACTCAAGTTACTATATCCAATAATATAAAACTGACCATTAGTCTTTACAAAGTGACCTGTATTGGTTGTGTTTTAGTGGGTTAGTATTTTGTAAAATACAGCCACACTTCTTAAAACATATAACAGTAAATAAAGAAGTAAAGCAAACAATTATCTCTTCTAGTTATGACCTTTATACTCGATTGTTGCTTGATATAGGTTGCTAAGCCTTTTAAAATTTTGCACGTGGAGGATATGAAACAAAATAATTATTTTTTTGTTTTATATATACAGTTGAACTACCAAAAAATCATAAATTACTATATGAATACCATATAATTCCACTACAATTTATCAAGCTTAGTAACTAAGCTGTATTTCAGTCTAAAAAATATGAAATTTTGTGCAGACTAAAGACACAACCTACCTACTTGAAATCTTGGTTTGAAAGAAAGAGATGGCATCCAAACACGTTAAGATGGCTGAGAAAGCCACTAGCGGGACATTCTGAGCTTCCGATTGGTTATTCATGTCATATATATACAAGTGTTTATAAGGGAACATTTCCAAAAATGGAAAGAGGTGGGCATGGTGCCACGGTGTTTGATTAATTACATGAGCAATATCTTGGCAAACTGAAAAGATGAGAGGTTCTTATTTTATATTATAGTTTGTCAATATTGGTAATTTGAGTTCTTAATTCGTACGAAACTATAGACTTAGTATTTTGACATCACAAACATCTAATTTCAAACAGTGCTGCATTCAACATACCACATGACACACAAAAATTGATGTTAAACTGTTTTTTTAAATATTTACTTTTAAATTAAGAAATTGAGTAAGATATAATTCTGAAACTCGAATTATAATCTAGTTTGATACCAAACTTACTGACATAAATTCCTGAAATAGTAGTTCAATAAAATATTGAATGTGAGTCAACAAACGCAATGACATGGCCTTTCACCCATGACCCATCAGGAAAGGGTTACCATGAAAATTACTTTGCACATGGACTATTCAAAACAAATAGCGTTGAAATACTTGATATATTCATGGACAAATCTGTTTTTAATTTATTAAAAATACTTCACTAAAAAATATGATTCTTTGTGTGTGAAAGACTTATAATTATAATGTTTACTGAAAGATTGCCAAATCTCCTAAAGATACATGCACTATGTTAAATGTTATTAGTATCAAATCTATAAAGACTTTAAACAAGTACAAAGAGGTTATGTGGTCGGTTAAATCGACCGAGCCTGTATGGAGAAAGTTAAACAGTGTTTCTTGGTTTTTTGCATTGTGAATGCCCTTGATAAAGAAATGTGAAGTCTTCCTATTTTCAAAAACTTCTCCCTATTGGCACCTTGTAAGAAAAATGACTTCTCCCTGTTTTGAATCTCGCTTGACCCCTGGATATTTGATAATGTAAAGCCTAATTAGACAATAACTGTGTTGAGCTTGAAGTTTGCATATAATTAAAAAGATGCAATACAATCAGAATATCAAGATCTATAAAACACAGACAAAAATTTTACTGTATTTATTTTTGAACTAGAACATGTATGTGTATCTGTACATATATACACGTTTAATTTCTAAATAATACATAAAGGTTTTAAACAACTTAAATTACTTGTATAAGGTAGGAAAAAAACGAAAATCAAAAGTACACTTTTTAAGTGCTTGTTTAAAATGTGTGTGAAAAAAATCATTAAGTAATATTAACTGGTTGTATTTTACTCTTATCTGAATTTTCAATATACTATTCGTTTAACAGATTTACCTAAAACTCCAGCACCATTCTTGTCTCCATTTCGTTTTTTTATTTTTGGCACTATCTGGAACAAAATGAAAGAAATATTAATCAAATCTTTCAACTTAATACAATTGTGCTTCTGTTACTTAAAAAAATTATATTAACATTGAGGTCTTAAGGAAATATTGTAGATACCACAGTAAGAAGTTAAGCTGTAAAGTTTTTAGAATTAAAATTAATTTCAAACACGTACTTACCTCTGAAATGCTGAAAGCCTCACCCTGTTGAGTGTGAACTCCTACTGTCAACAAAACATGTAACTAAACATTTCTGAATATCCTTTATGTATTAAAGATCAAGGATCATTTACCCATAACTCCCCACTCTCCCACATGACTTATTGTGAAAGCACCAGGGGATTTTATGCAAGCTGTACTTTCTTGTAATAATTTAGATTTGATTCAAAGTTGCATTCATGATTAGAATTGGTTGTAGTGAATGAAAAGGGAAGGTTTGAAATTAATTTTAATTCTAAAAAATGTAAAAATTCATATCAGGTAGACTGAAAAACTAAAAGCCAAAATACCCACACTGTAAATGTGGTAACCAATGAACATGAAAAAAAACACGAAAAATATAAAACTACAACATACAAGGCATGACGATAATAATCTAGACTATAAGAAATATATAGCCAAGCAGAGACACAGTACAATTAAGAACCAGAAAATAATTTGTAGAACTGGATTTGAGGAAAAATCAGTGAAGCATACTAGGCTTATAAAGACCGGACCTCAGAAAGAAGGTATTCTTTTCAGCAGTGTACCTCTTCATCCATGGCACCCTTTAATTCAGGCAAATGAGTTAATTTTGTGAGTGGTATAGGAAATTAAACTGGTGAAGCTAACAATGGGATACAGGTAGGAATAACCCTATGCCCTGCTCTTGCAGTGGAAGGTTCTTGGAGGAGCAGTCCAGACATATTATGATAGGAGATACTACAAAGGCTATAGCTCCTTTCATTGATACTGAAAATGATCAGAGAGTCGCACAGCCAGCCAAATTAGTGGGCATTCGGAGAGAACTGAAGAAAGAACAAAGTAGTTTTCAAGAATGAGCTCAACAATATGCAATGAAAACATTGATAAAAAATACATAAACACATGGTTTGACACATCTAGTGATAACTGCAGTCTTGTTGCCAATATCTCTAATGCCATGCAAAGACACAAAAATAAACATAAGAAAGGTACCCGCTAAGCCATGATCAGCAATCAGATCGCACCATTTTTACACTTCCAAAGGGTAGCATCCTTTCATGGAGCTTCAGTGTAGAGGATGGAATGTTGTTTTTTAACTTATGGGTAGGACAAATGCAGGTGTTTAAAGAACATTTTGAAGTCCAGACTGGATGAGTCAATATAATTAAAGATTCTCAATACATAAGAAACTGTATTTAATTATTGTATTTTTTCTTTTTTGTACTATTTGTTTAGATGTCAAAATTATTCACAATCCCAGACACTCTGGAAATGGTTAAAATGACTCTTGGACAGAATATACAAAATCTCATAAGAAACAGATTATTTCCATTGAGCCTGGAGAATAAATACAAGTAACAAACAGAATCTTCAAAGTGAAGATACGATGATGTGATGAAAGTAAAACAGCAAGAACTATGCAGATTTGTCCACTAAAGGATAAACAGACCAAGGGGCTACAGACAAATATCCAAATGGCAAATGTGATGAGATGTAACTGGAAATCAACACTCAAGGTTTGTTGAGAACATCATAATAAACAAGATGAATCAAGTGCACAAACCATTTCATTAATGTTGATGGAGCAACTTCTGGAGAACAATAATCATCATTAGATATACAAAACCAATGTTAACTCCCTCAAAAAAGCTTTGTGTTGAGATCAAGTCATGCCCTGCCTGTTAATATAAAACCCCCTTGTCGAAATGTCTATGAGTACTAAGAAACAGCAGTGGGTAAGAACTCTTTAACATTATTGTGTAACAGTTCAAATTTCTAACAGAACAATGTGAGAATGGATAATCTGAGAAACTACAGACCCTAAAGAAAACAGGCCCCCTAACAAATCACTCTTGCACTGGAGGGAGGCATTGGTAAAAAGATCCAGATCTAGTGGTGATTGAAGAAAAGGATTACCTACAATGGAAAACTCATGAATAAGTAACACTTGAAGGTAACTGAGAGAAGCTAACTGGGACATCAACTCACGAGAGGCAACAACTGAGCAAAATTCCTTTACTCATCCAAAACTTTGATGAAGAAACTTTTAAAAGATTTTCACATGTTTCAGGAAAGAGAAATATCTAGATATTAATGAGACAGAAAAGATTTAACACCAGTCCCCAATCTTCTGTTATCTGTGGCAGCATAAACAGATAAGAGTAAAAGCTTCAAGGAAACATGAAGTACAACATTAATATCCCTTTGTAGAAAAGATTTGAAACTGCCAGATCCAAAATCAAACAGAAATTTGAAGAGTCAGACTTAGACAATGAACAGGATTCAAAGTGAAGAATCCAACGATGCTCAATAAAAACACTGAGAAACTGTAATTGAATAAATTAATGACAACAGGGAGGAGTTGATGTTATTATTTAGTGTTAGGTGATCATTGAAAATGGAGAGACTTTCTTTAATATAGAATTCATAATCTGTGGTTCCAGAGTCAAGAATTTTAAAGTTTTCTACAAGTATGTGGTGGTTGTTATTCTCACTGTAATTCTCACACAAGACTCGGGTGGATCAGTTAGCTTATATTCACTTCTAACTGAAATTAGAAACTTCCGATTGACTATGAAAACTTGCTCAATATCTAATGTTGTTTTGTGTTGGTCGAATATTATAAATTAACTTTTGTTTTGAGATTTTAACACTGATGATGGAATTTGAGAATACATATTAAAGATGTTTTTTGGTATTACTGTGTTTTTAGTATTTACTATTCAACTCCTGCCAACAAACAGATGTTTTTTAGTATTACTATGTTTTTAGTATTTACTATTCAACTCCTGCCAACAAACAGATGTTTTTTGGTATTACTGGAGTTGAATAGTAAATACTAAAAACATCCAAAAAACATCTGTTTGTTGGCATATTACTATGTTTTTAGTATTTACTATTCAACTCCTGCCAACAAACAGATGTTTTTTGGTATTACTGTGTTTTTAGTATTTACTATTCAACTCCTGCCAACAAACAGATGTTTTTTGGTATTACTGTGTTTTTAGTATTTACTATTCAACTCCTGCCAACAAACAGATGTTTTTTGGTATTACTGTGTTTTTAGTATTTACTATTCAACTCCTGCCAACAAACAGATGTTTTTTGGTATTACTGTGTTTTTAGTATTTACTATTCAACTCCTGCCAACAAACAGATGTTTTTTGGTATTACTGTGTTTTTAGTATTTACTAT
>NW_013674607.1:0-12359 GCF_000517525.1 Limulus polyphemus
ACCTACTGGTTATAGTTGTAGTGGTTCTATATGGTACAGCTTTCTCTGTTACTGCAATATCCACTTAATGATTCTAGTTGTAGTGGTTCTATATGGTACATCTTTCCCTTTTACTGCAATATCCACCTACTGGTTATAGTTGTAGTGGTTCTATATGGTACAGCTTTCTCTTTTACTGCGATATCCCCCTAATGGTTATAGTTGTAGTGGTTCTATATGGTGCAGCTTTCTCTTTTACTGCGATATCCCCCTAATGGTTATAGTTGTAGTGGTTCTATATGTTACAGCTTTCTCTTTTACTGCAATATCCACCTAATAATTCTAGTTGTAGTGGTTCTATATGGTACAACTTTCCCTTTTACTGCAATATCCACCTACTGATTGTAGCAGTAGTGGTTCCCATCCACACAGGTCAAAGGCCATTCTTCACATTTGTTGAATCACATTCAGGATTTTATTGAACTAATGTTTTATGTCATTACTTTTTGTATTAAAGTGTAGATAGAAGTGTTGTGAAGTAAGTCAAGAATTATACATATACTATATATATAATGTCACTGGCTGTACTGTATACATGACTTATTTACATGTGCTATATATTGCCCCTAGGTGTACTGTAGATATGATTTGATTATATGTATTGTATATAATGTCTCTGTGTGTTTTATATACACGATTTATTTAGATGTACTACATATAATATTATTGGGTGTATTGTATACATGATTTATTTAGATGTACTATATATAATGTCACTAGGTGTACTGTATACAAGATTTATTCAGATGTACTATATTTAATATCAGTGGGTGTACTGTCTACATTATTTATTTAGATTTAATATATATATTGCCAGTAGGTGTACTGTATACATGATTTACTTACTTGTACTATATATAATATCAGTGGGTGTACTGTATACATGATTTACTTACTTGTACTTTATATAATATCAGTGGGTGTACTGTATACATGATTTACTTACTTGTACTTTATATAATATCAGTGGGTGTACTGTATGTACTATATATAATATCACCAGGTGTACTGATACATGATTTACTTACTTGTACTATATATAATATCAGTGGGTTTACTGTATACATGATTTACTTACTTGTACTATATATAATATCAGTGGGTTTACTGTATACATGATTTACTTACTTGTACTATATATAATATCAGTGGGTGTACTGCATACATGATTTATTTACTTGTACTTTATATAATATCAGTGGGTGTACTGTATACATGATTTATTTGGTACAAATTGTTTAAAAGCAGTTTAAACGTGAAGCAGTATCTCCATGTTTTTCTTATAGTTTTTAGTGTGACTGTTCTGTGTTTTTGTTAACAATTTAACAAACATTAAATTAACATTATTAGAATGCAAGCTGTTGTTTTCGAGGCCAAGTTTTTACGTAACTGTTCTTTGTTTTTAAAGTGATGCTTAATCTGAATGTCTACGTCTAACGTACAAGATATTTTTGGAGTATTTATTAAAATAATTTGTGATAGAAAATTATTGCTTTTAATTATATGTTTATTTGTTATGTGTTAATTTTCAGATAGAGTTTATGTACAAAAGTTTGTTTGACTCATCTCTTTGTTTTCGTAGGGAAAAAATCTTCAAGTCTAAATAGAACAAGTATTCGGCAAAAAGCAAAAAACCTTGGAACACTACGCACTCTAGCGGCGACAAATATAGAGAATCCCCGTGTGTCTATTATACACATTCATCAGACAGATAGGGGTATAATGCCCCCACTATTCCCCTATAACAGTCATGTTATAACTGAAGTCAAATGTTCCCCTACTGTGCCATTATATTCGTCGGTGAAATGTGACATTGTGGAATACTTATGATTAGGCTTAGGAAGGAAAGAACAGAAACTTCTAGCACAACGCACTATTATAGGTTGTTACTCGTATCTTTCATGAAAAATTCGTTTCAGTGGAGCAGTGGTAGGCTCAGGGCTTATTACTCTAACATTCGTGGTGCTGGACATAACGGATAGTGTAGTTAGCACTAAAACAAAACAGACTATGAAAAATTCCATCAATCTATTATTCCCGTTCCGTCTGTAGCGCCATCTATTAATCTGTCATTATGTTACTAGCACTTAATTAAGTTTGTGTGTATGCGTGCGCTGAATGCATGCTTTGACTATTATATGGTGTATATGTGATCAAATCGTTATAATCTATCTAACGGAACAGCTGGTAATGAGTGTGAAACTCGTTATCAACCAAAACACACACGCAAAAAAAAAAAAAAAAAAAAATCAGCGGAATAATAAGTGTTTTGTGGATGATAAAAATGACTAAACTTTAGTAATTACCGATGTGAATAACTGAGTACAATTTCCTGGATCCAAAATTTGGTCTTAACGAAGCAGCTAAACGAAACTCGACAGTTAAGCTTCAGAGGCAACCAAGTCTTTCAATTATGCAGTTTTCTTTCGTATTATATGTATATATATGAAAAACTGGGTTTTTGGTATGATTTTAATTATATCTGCTGACACCAGGGTTTGTAATAAGTAACATACTCTGTCATTTAGTGTGTTTTTAAGGTGGCAAGCGAGGATAATTTAAAAAAATCAGGCTAATTGAATTTGTATAATAAACTGTATTTGTAAGTTATTTGGTGTTGATTTCTTTAGATTTTATAAACACGCCATAGAAACACAAGTCTTTTTTTCTTTAAATTGTGACGTCAATTACCTGATCAGACAAAATATTCAGTTTGTTTAATTTTTCTAAAATTTTGGCATTTTAATAAAACCTGTTACACTCTTAATTAACGAGGTTTTACTCTGTCATCTGTTTGTAGCTATTGTTAATTATTCGCAATGCGTTTTTTTTAACACTTTTTTTTCATTCATATAAAAACAGCGCCCTCTCGACATTTCTATGTATACTTGTACCATGTGGTATAAATATTGGAAAAATATCCGGAAATGTTCATTGTCATTTCTCTAGAGAAGAAAGAATCGGTCGTTTTCCGAAATGTTAGGTCAATATTTTAATGAGTAGTTAATAAAAAAAAAATACAGTTACAATTTCGAACTAATGTATTTAAGTGGGAAACTTGTGACTGTAAAACACTTAAATACACCATTTCGATTTTCGATACTTCACTACTATAAAGGCTTGGTTTGGTCTGTTATTTCATTGGTGGTAGTGTACAGGGTCACTGATGAGGAGTAGAATTTTTCGAAACGAGTCTGGCTCACAGACACCTCCCCCCCCCCTAATGAAAGAATAGACCATTTCAAGCTTTTACCTATTATTAAACAAATGTTTAAACAACTCTGTTTATTCAACAATTACGATTTATTAATCGTATTTAAAAGTGAACAGCAACAATGAAAATTAAGTAAAATGCATTCATATTACGTACAATAAATTTATATTTTACACACCTGAACATCGTTGCCTTACTGTTTAACCACAGTTTTTTCTTTTCCAATATTCGAGCATATTGTTACGACAGCGGAAGTCACGTGACCCTGGTAGCACGTGATGAGTTTCTAGAAGGATCGAGGAACATCACGAATAATCCAGTATTTGCTAGACGCCCTCTATTCCTGTATATAAGCGCACGAGATAAAGCGAGACATTTAATCGGAATTGGAGCATATAGAGAGATAGAAACAGATAATTGAGTCAAGTGAGTGGTAGTGACCGCAAGTAAAGTGCGTGAATCGTTGTGAATTATAGCGTGTGTTTAAGTCCAAGTGACTGTGGAAATTAAGTGTATTACAAAGTTTGTAAAGAGAAAGAATAAACTAGTTTTAATTAAGAAAGGACTTGTATCGCTGAAGTTTCTCGGAAAGAATTTCTACGGAAAATTAACCAACGACCAGAGACGTAACAATATACTTATAAAGGAAGTTAACATGTTTAATTATTACTGAAGATTTTGTGATTCACCAACTACTACTACATAATAGAAAACTACAAGTGTGCCTGTTTTCGTGTTAATGTGAAATTACATATTACACATCAAAAGTGTCTTTGAGGGTTTGCATTCGTTGAATGAAGTCGTAAAGCACCCGGATGTTTCTTTAAATATTCGATTGTGATATAAACAAATTATAATCATACGCTATACCGTAATTCCTATTCTTAAATCAAACAAGATCTAACGTCCCTTTTCACGGCGCCCCCCAGTGGCACAGCGGTATGTCTGCGGACTTACAACGCTAGAATCCGGGTTTCGATACCCGTGGTGGGCAGAGCACAGATAGCCAATTGTATAGCTTTGTGCTTAATTACAAACAAACAAATACACCCTTTTCATGGTGGCTCGTGCTCTAGTAACACAAGGGAACTGAAGTTTAAAGTCTGTTATCTATTCACATAAAAAAACTCCAGTTTTACGTTCTCAGGGTCATTCTGTTACGGTTTGTCATGTTTTCGGATAGTTCAAACAAAATCACTTCCGACGATGGCATGCATCTCGTGCAATGTTATATTATCAATCAAGAAGTCTAAGAGTAATGTATATTACTGTAGGGAGAGACACTGTACACCTTCCATAAAAGAAATATCGTATTTCATTATAATAAATCACTGGTTTATTTTCCCCTCCTTTAACTAAATAACATTTAACACAACACATTGGTGTGTATTCCTTACATTAAATTTGGTATAACACAACACATTATTGTGTATTCCTTACATTATATTTGGTATAACACAACACATTATTGTGTATTCTATACATTAAATATGTTATAACACAACACATTAGTGTGTATTCATTACCTAAATTTATCATATCTCTGTTACGTAACTCACGTTTAGGGTGACGTCACGCAAGGTTACATAATCAGGGTCTATTCTTCGTTGTTTCATAATTGCATGATTGAGTTGTTACAGTCACAACCCTCCCACTCCCCCTCCACATGTCTTCGCACGCCCTTATGTAGTAGTGAAATTCTTAACACGTTTATGCCTTCTTGTGTGGTATCTAAGTTTTAAACATCAGCTAAGCCTACTGATCACGTGGACACTGTTTACTTCAACTTCATCAACTGACTATAGTGTTCAGAAATTAGAAAACTTCAACAACTCGCCACCATGATGACAGGTAAGATTAAACATAACAGGAGATTGAATTTAAAAGTTAGATTTGCTTCAAGTTTTAAATATTAATAAAGACATTTTTATAACCAACCCGAGGAGTTTCACCCAGGAAAAAAGGAAAGTTAAGGCCGAGTGTGCCTCCAATTTTCGAGGGAAAATGGTGCTTTTTTACTGATTAAACTCGAGTGAACACAAGCGCACCCCTAGATACAGCTAACATCTAAGAAGTGGTTGTAAACTGATGTAATCTTTGACTAGAATAATAAATTAGTATTAAACGAATTGTTATTAGTTATGATACTTCTAATATTAGAACTACTGTTTGTAAATGCAAATAAGTAGCCCCCCCCCCCAAGTATCTCAGCGGTAAGTTTGCACACTAAAAATCGGGTTTCGATACCTGTGTTGGGCCGAGCAGAGATAGTCCCTTGTGTGACTTCGTACATAATAACAACTAAACTAGCCAATAAAGTATGTTTAAACCAATGTAATTAACCTTGTGTATAAAACTGAAGATATGGGAGTTTAAAATAGTTAACTTCATATTTAGGGATATACAAACTGAACAAGTCCTGAGATACGGCTGTTAGAAAATGTATAACTCCATACATAGAGGTCATTTTAAAAAATGCGGAACAAACGTGTACACCCTAAATACAGGGAGTTAGTGGCCTAGGTTTCTAATGACCTTGTACGTAGCTGGTGACATCACTAACAGTTTTCTACATTCCTGTATTAATACAGTGGCCAGGCATGGCTCGACTAACAATCTGTGGGTTCGAATAGCCCAAGATTTGGCGGTAGGTGGCGTTGACTACCTGCCTTCCCTCTAGTCTATCAATTCTCAATTAGAGAGCACTCGAGTAGCTTTGTACGAAATTGAACAAACAAACAAATTAATTTAGCACTTTTAAAATTTTCCCGTTCTGTTTTCTCACCATATTGGCCAAGAATGTCATTAAATTTCGTTCATCTTAGATGCCCATTTTGGGTGTCATTCACCCAGAGTCACACCTTTAGTCTTATCATGGGAAAGATAGTTGAATGGTAATTTATGCTATGAAGTTAGGTACCTTTTCCACTGGCGGTTAGGTGACCTCTGGAGGTAACGACCGCTCTTCTATTTCATTGGGTAGTTATTAGTGACGTGTGTAATGCTGAATAAGTCTGTAGTTAAATGTTGAAGTAGTTAACGTGAGAAATACTTAGTAAAGGCAAGAACTAAGGCCAGTAGAGTTTGGAACCTGAGATCATCAAGTTAGTGCTAACTCTCTGGTAAAAGCAACTAACCGTCGGGACAAGTTAAGTATATATCTTAACTTTGTTTGTCTAAAATAAAGATTTTCCACTTATGTTCAAACTATTTTAAAGCAAATATTTCATCGAATCTCCCGTTATTAAGTGGACTTGTCACTCTGAGTAGTGTGTAAAATAAAACGGCATCTCAAGATAGGACAGAAGTTGAAGAGAAGCATGTTTTTAGTAAGACGTACAGTATATGACAATGATTTCACCACGGATAATTAAGGACCCTCACAGGGCAGAAAATTGTGCTTTTGACATTAAAGTTAAAAAAAATTAACTTTACTCCCCAGAAAATAATAATGATAAGAACGTTTATATTTCAGCCATAAAACAAAACAATGAGTTAGGACTGTGATAAAAACTAAAGAAGTAGTTAGGACTGTAATAAAAACTAAACAAGTAATTAGGACTGTAATAAAAACTAAACAAGTAGTTAGGACTGTATAAAACCTAAACAAGTAGTTAGGACTGTGATAAAAACCAAACAAGTAGCTAGGACTGTGATAAAAACAAAAAAGTAGTTAGGACTGTGATAAAAACAAAACAAGTAGTTGGGACTGTGATAAAAACTAAACAAGTAGTTAGGACTGTGATAAAAACAAAAAGTAGTTAGGACTGTGATAAAAACAAAAAAGTAGTTAGGACTGTGATAAAAACAAAACAAGTAGTTAGGACTGTGATAAAAAGTTTGCAGTCCTAACTACTTAAAGAATAAACTAGTTTTAATTAAAAAACGACTTGTATCGCTGACGTTTCTCGGAAAGAATTTTTACGGGAAATTATCAAACGAGCACATACGTAACACTACTTTTTTGTTTTTATCACACTCCTAACTACTTTTTTGTTTTTATCACAGTCCTAACTACTTTTTGTTTTTATCACAGTCCTACTACTTGTTTTGTTTTTATCACAGTCCTAACTACTTGTTTTGTTTTTATCACAGTCCTAACTACTTTTTGTTTTTATCACAGTCCTAACTACTTTTTGTTTTTATCACAGTCCTAACTACTTTTTGTTTTTATCACAGTCCTAACTACTTGTTTAGTTTTTATCACAGTCCCAACTACTTGTTTTGTTTTTATCACCCTCGTTACAAACTTTGTAATACACTTAATTTCCACAGTCACTTTAACTTAAACACAAGCTATAATTCACAACGATTCACGCACTTTACTTACTACCGCGCTTGACTCAATTGTCCGTCTCTATCTCTACCTGTCTGCAATTCAAGTTCCGATTAATTGTCTCGCTTTATCTGGCGCGCTTATATACAGGAATAGAGGGCGTCTAGCAAATACTGGATTATTCGTGATGTTCCCCGATCTTTCTAGAACTCATTACGTGTTACCAGAGTCACGTGAATGCCGCTGTCGTAACAGTAGTTAGTACTGTGATAAAAACAAAACAAGTAGCTAGGACTGTGATAAAAACAAAACAAGTAGCTAGGACTGTGATAAAAACTAAACGAGTAGTTAGGACTGTGATAAAAACAAAACAAGTAGTTAGGACTGTGATAAAAACAAAAAAGTAGTTAGGACTGTGATAAAAACTAAACAAGTAGTTAGGACTGTGATAAAAACTAAACAAGTAGCTAGGACTAGTAGATAAAAACTAAACGAGTAGTTAGGACTGTGATAAAAACAAAACAAGTAGTTAGGACTGTGATAAAACAAAAAGTAGTTAGGACTGTGATAAAAATAAAACAAGTAGTTAGGACTGTGATAAAAACAAAACAAGTAACTAGGACTGTGATAAAAACAAAACAAGTAGTTAGGACTGATAAAAACAAAACATGTAGATAGAACTTTGATAAAACAAGTAGGTAAGACTAATAAAAACAAGCACGTAAGCCTTTGATAAAACAAAACAAGTAGGTAGGACTTTTTTAAACACGAAACATTAAGTGGGACTTTGATGAAAACAAGTAGGAGAACATTGATGAAAATAAAAGAAAGAGGTAGGACTTTGATAAATACAAATCAAGTAGGTAGGACTTTGATGAACAGGAAAGAAGGAAGTAAGAATTTTTATAAAAAGAGAAGAAGTAGGTAGGATATTGATGAAATCAAGTAGGTAGGACTTTGAGAAAAATAAAACCAGAAGGTAGGAATTTAATAAAAACAAAAGAAGTAGGTAGGAATTGAACCAAACAGGTAGGTAGGAATGTTTATAAAAATAAATCAATTAGGTAGGACTTTGATAAAAACAAAACAAGTATGTATGACTTTGATAAAAAACTAAACAAGTAGGTAGGACTTTGATGAAAAAAAAAGAACTAGGTAAGTCTTTGAGGAAAACAAAACAAGTAGTTGGAGCTTTGATAAAAACAAATTAAGTAGGTAGGACTTTGATAAACACAAAACCAGTTGTTAGGACTTTGATGAAAAAAAAGAACTAGGTAAGTCTTTGAGGAAAACAAAAAAAGTAGTTGGAGCTTTGATAAAAACAAATTAAGTAGGTAGGACTTTGATGAAAATAAAACAACTAATTAGGACTTTCATAAATCTCGAAAGATGTGGGAGATGAACTACATTATTTCAAGATATCCGGAAAAAGAAAAACAATAAAAAAAGACGAATTCCATTTAAACTAATCCAACTTTCTGACGTCATTAGAGGTTTTCTTCCTTAAATGGGCTCGTGGCCTTCCTTTAAATGTTCTTCGTCTTGCACCCGTCTCCTCCGTGTTAACCCTAAATGATGCTCTAACTTATCTATCTAACTCAGTCTCGGTCTTCCTTTCTTTCTTGTCAATCGGCTGCTATATTGTTGCCTCCCGTCCCAGTTTTCTCTCCTCTTACCTCCGACGGTTTCTTTCTCTTTTTTAACATCTCTAGTATATTTCTAATTCCCGTTCTCTCCATGATCTAGTCTTTTCTTATTTTATCCAGCCTTTTAATACTTGGCATCTTTGTGAAGTTAGATCTTTCACTCCCACATGTCATTGCTACTATCACGCATTAGTTAAACACCTTTCTTCTTAGACAAGTTGGATTTTTTCCCATAAATAATATAACTCTCTCTTTTTCTTTTTGGAATATATTTTATTCAAAATTTCCTGCCTACGTATACACGAAGATCCTCGATCTGTTTTTCTCTTCCATATGTAAGTATCGTTTCATTCTCAATCCAAATCTTATTATTTTCATCTTTTGAGCTATTCTTTCTAATTCCTTTGAGCAGCAGTGCTAGAACTTCCAAGTTGTAATTAAAATTAACTTTAATTAAAGCAAGCCACCTACATAACTCTGACATAAAAATTAACTGCGAGTAATTAATATAACTAACTTAATATAAAGGCCTATCTATTAACGTACAATAACGTTAAAGAGAAACGTGTAATGATTAGAACGTTCTGATTCGTCACTTGTGTACTTTCGGTCATAATCCCAATAATAACTCGTGTGGTTTGGCTTAGGAGACTTATTTTAATCTTAAATTCACGTGGTAAGCTAACAATATAAAACAGCCATGATAATAATAATGATAATAGTATAAAAAATACAAATAAATAAATATCACATTTTAAACATTAGTGTTAACGAAACTAAGATAAAAAACAATATAAATCAACTTATTTCCAACAAAAAAAATATATGTTTGCTTCATGCACTATCACCAATTACATGTCCCTTGAAAAACGTGGAACCAGTAGACGCAAAACTAAATAATTTAACACGACCTTATCTAATTTAGTCCACTCTTATTCGTAAGCTTTTTAAAGATGCATAGCATGATTTTCAAGTTCCTTCCCGACTGTTTTTTAGAATGAATTTCTCTTGTTTTTGTCTGATTTTGATAGAGAACCTTTCCAGTCCCAGTTGAATCTCCCAAAAGTTGTGGAATGAATGAATCTAAGAGGAAAACAAAGTCATCTTAATCCCATACGAGAAAACCAACATTACTTTAGAAAATTGTCTGTTGACCTAAGTTTACCACTTAAAGCCAACAACTGGTTGCCCTGTGATCATCTACTTGCTCTCAGCTAGCTAGAGTCACGTAGCGAGGGTCGCTCAGTTAGAGTCACGTAGTGAGGGTTAGGTAGCAAAGGTCATGCATGTTTAATGTTATTACAGAGTAATGGGTTAACATTATATTGATACTAACTCCAGTTGTCCTTACATGTTTAGTTTTTTAATCGCCATATTGTCATTATTTGATTTAATGAGGCACGCAAAACCCTTTGCAGTAGCGAGTGCTGACCGCCTACTACTCTCTGGCTAGTAGTCATAGGTTGGGCACAAATTTATCTGAATCCAAGGGGTCTCGTGGGTCGTTTAACCCACGTCTGCATGGGGTGTCGTTTAGGTTGAAAATATTCAAAATTTCTTATAACTAATTGTCTCTTATGTTACCATAACAACTGACATTATAATTTCATCTGATCAGAACAGGCACTGGCAATTATTTATTTGTTTTACAAACGAATACTTTAGTTTAAAAGACTACTGTTTTATAATCCCAGTTTTTGAGAACCTAACTTTTGATAAAAGTATTGTTCACTGACTAGTAAGCTACCAATTCAAAAAATACGCATTTTGTTATACTTGTGAGAATAGAAAAAAACGGTAAACCTGTAGCAGGTAGACAATAGAAACTGTAAATAAATAGAGAAAATCAGTGTGTATACTACCTAAAGATCCAAAGGTTGGGTGCACATACAGGGAAAGATATGTACATATAATCACCATAATGTTTTCCAGCACTAAGAAGTTAATCCGGTGTTCGACTCCGGTTTCGGATGCTAGTACGTTCCAAATATAGGTAGATTAAAGAAAATATGAGGTTCAACACAACGACTACTAGGCATGAACAAGTCGATATAAGATTTCTACTGTAACTTAAGTAACTCAAGTCAATGTAAAATTTTTATTGTAACTTAGGTAACTCAAGTCGATGTAAACTTTCTACTGTAACTTAAGTAACTCAAGTAGATGTAAAATTTTTAATGTAACTTAAGTAACGCAAGTCAATGTAAAATATCTACTGTAACTTGTGTAACTCAAGTCAATGTAAATTTTCTACTGTAACTTAAGTAACTCAAGTCAATGTAAAATATCTACTGTAACTTGTGTAACTCAAGTCAATGTAAAATTTCTACTGTAACTTAAGTAACTCAAGTCAATGTAAAGTTTTACTGTAGCTTAAGTAACTCAAGACGATGTAAACTTTCTACTGTAACTTAAGTAACTCAAGTCAATGTAAAATGTTTACTGTAACTTAAGTAACTCAAATCGATGTAAACTTTCTACTGTAACTTAAGTAACTCAAGTCAATGTATAGTTTATACTGTAACTTATGTAACTCAAGTAGATGTAAAATTTCTACTGTAACTTAAGTAAGGCAAGTCAGTGTAAAATTTCTACTGTAACTTAAGTAACTCAAGTCGATGTAAACTTTCTACTGTAACTTAAGCAACTCTAGTCGGTGTAAAATTTCTACTGTAACTTATGTAACTCAAGTCAATGTAAAATATCTACTGTAACTTAAGTAACGCAAGTCAATGTAAAATTTTTACTGTAACTTAAGTAACTCAAGTCAATGTAAAATTTTTACTGTAATTTAAGTAATATATCTAATATATCTAGAACACAGACCAGATGGTCACACAGATTCGTAAACATGTAATCTATTGTTATACGACACTAAGATACCTAGAACACAGACCAGGTGGTCACACAGATTCGTAGGCATGTTATCTATTGTTATACGACACTAAGCTACCTAGACACAGACCAGGTGGTCACACAGATTCGTAAACATGTTATCTATTGTTATACGACACTTAAGATACCTAGAACATAGACCAGGTGGTAACACAGATTCGTAAACATGTAATCTATTGTTATACGACACTAAGATACCTAGAACACAGACCAGGTGGTCACACAGATTCGTAGGCATGTCATCTATTGTTATACGACACTAAGATACCCAGAACACAGACCAGGTGGT
>NW_013674607.1:12990-19898 GCF_000517525.1 Limulus polyphemus
CAGGTGGTCACACAGATTCGTAAACATGTTATCTATTGTTATACGACACTAAGATACCTAGAACACAGACCAGGTGGTCACACAGATTCATAAACATGTTATCTATTGTTATACGACACTAAGATACCTAGAACACAGACTAGGTGGTCACACAGATTCGTATTTATGTTATCTATTGTTATACGACACTAATATATCTAGAACACAGACCAGGTGGTCACACAGATTCGTAGGCATGTAATATATTGCTATACGACATTTAGCTACCTAGAACACAGACCAGATGGTCACACAGTTTCGTAAACATGTAATCTATTGTTATACGACACTAAGATACCTAGAACACAGACTAGGTGGTCACACAGATTCGTATTTATGTTATCTATTGTTATACGACACTAATATATCTAGAACATAGACCAGGTGGTCACACAGATTCGTATTTATGTTATCTATTGTTATAGGACAACTAAAGAGTCTACAGCATACCACAGAATATCACTTGGCCAGTTATAGGAAATAGGATAGAGAAACGTTAGTTTGATGAAGATTTAAAATATATACAAGTACAAACGTTCCAATAATAAAATATACCTCTTACATATTTAATAAGAAGTCCTTCGATTTTGTTTAGAAAAACTGTTCCTAAATTTTACGTGTACTTGAATGATGATATATGATATCCGAGAAACCCAGCTCCCAACTCTTTTTGATTTCTTTACATCTACTGAACACAACATGTCTGTAAGTAAACTAGGATATTTTTCAATTTCAATGAATCATTACAAATGTAAATTTTTAAAGAAGTTGTAAATTGAGAATTGTTATAGTGTATATTACATTTTGTTCGCAACAGATGGCGTTGTAAGCCATACATATTATCGCTATTAAGCAGTGCTTTAAAATTCTGGTAATTTGAAAATACTGGAAAATATGTAGGTTTTGATAACTCTCGGTTCTCTAATTTTTCTTCTAATTCTGGATATGGTTATTGGTCTTATTAAGTCTGGCAACCACTGGACGTATGATCGTAGTCTTGAATTTCGTCGTAAGACCTTGGAGGATCAAATGCTCACTGGACATCTTCCTTCGCGTGGTTTAGAGATATTCGAGGAAGTTATTACCGTTAATTACTGCGGACTTATAATGCTAGAGACCGAGTTTCAATATCCGTGGTGGACGTAGCACAGATAGCCCATTGTGTAGCTCTGAGCTTAACTTCAAACAAACAAACCAACAAACAAAACCATTAGTTACTAAAATTCTATTTTTCAGTTTCATGTATTCAACGCATGCGTGATACACTACACTAAATCGCTTTACCTGCTAGAAAGCAAAGTTTTTTTCTTACAAGCAGTTTATAATTTGTGCGAATATATACTTAACACATAATAACCTTTTTTTAAAATAAAACTAATAGTACGTGTAATTACTGTTTGTTGGTTTGCCTAGTGTTAGGTGGCAGTAATACAATAAGTTAATTAGATTTAATGAGTGGTACTTAGGCCTATGTTCGTCATAAGAAATACAATAAGTTAATTTGATCTAATGGTGAGAGGTACTTAGGCCTATGTTCGTCATCAGAAATACAATAAGTTAATTAGATTATATGGTGAGAGGTACTTAGACCTATGTTCGTCATAAGAAATACAATAAGTTAATTAGATCTGATGGTGAGAGGTACTTAGACCTATGTTCGTCATCAGAAATACAATAAGTTAATTTGATCTAATGGTGAGAGGTACTTAGGCCTATGTTCGTCATAAGAAATACAATAAGTTAATTTGATCTAATGGTGAGAGGTACTTAGGCCTATGTTCGTCATCAGAAATACAATAAGTTAATTAAATGAAATAGTGAGAGGTACTTAGGCCTATGTTCGTCATAAGAAATACAATAAGTTAATTAGATGAAATAGTGAGAGGTACTTAGGCCTATGTTCGTCATAAGAAATACAATAAGTTAATTAGATCTGATGGTGAGAAATACTTAGACCTATGTTCGTCATAAGAAATACATTAAGTTAATTAGATTTAATGATGAGAGGTAGTTAGGCCTATGTTCATCGTGTGTGATAATGTTTTCTAGTGTGCTTAATAAAGCATTTTAATTTATATTTTTCCTAACATATTGTCTTTATTTAACTAGAACTCTACCTGACAACATACAGATGTTTGTCTAACTATACAAGAATGTCGAGCCTGTGGTTCTTGACTGTATGCTTTAGCCACCCGTGTTGTTGTTTTTCCCTATGGTAATTTCGCGCATGTGCATAATAGTGGTTTTGCGTTAACTTCTGTTTTTAGCAGACAAGCGAACATTTTGACATCTGATGGATAAACGAACAGTGCATGAAGGATTTCTGAAAAAACAAAAACAAAAAACACACAAAATAAATAGTAATTTATACGCCATTCTTGAATAATAATAATAATAAAATAAACTCTTTACCAACATTGTAATGATATTAAATTGGTTTAAAGCTATCTTACTGTAAAATAGAATAATTGAGTGGTTTTGTTCTGGTACGTGACATGATCATGGGTAACAAACGTATTATATAAACTACACGTATTATTACATTCAAACAATTGATTTTAGTTAGATTCAAGCATAAACAGACGTAAACCGACCAAATAGTCCTAACCATTAAGCACGAGATTCAAATTGAAACATTTTCAATCTGCACGATTTTGAACTCCTTAACACGTGTTTCAGGTGCTATAAGTAGCCGAATAATGCACGTGCTTAGCCGACAACTAAGCCTTGGTGGGTCAGCGTGTCCATAACGACCCACTGTTGTTTTCCATGACGTGTACTGTTTCACGTACCGTTTTGATACAAATTTAAACTAAGGTGTCTAATCTGTTACAAAGAACCTAACACAAATGTTGTTGACCGCAGCAGCGACTGAATGTAGGTCACAAAGCTAACCTTGTGAAAACACTGGCTGCTCTGTCCACTCTGTACTATGTGAAACGAACCCAAACCATTCAACACTTGCGCGTGTACGAACGATATCGATACAAGTTCAAGGAGAGAGGTTTTGCTTTGTTTTTAGCGCAAAGCCGCAAAATCGGCAATCTTCGTTCTGTCAACCGAATCGAATCCCGAATTTTAGTATTAAAAGTCCGGGAAATTACCGCTGACCCAAATATTTGGAAAATTAACCACAATATAAGGTGTCACCTTACGATTTTCAACAAAACAGTTGAATAAAATCATAACTTTACTCCCCAAATCACAAACATGGAACTTAACTTTTATAAATATGATGAAGTGTACAATCAGCGGGTCAATAATGGCCAGACTGTGAATTCTAGGGTTCATGGTTCTGATCCCCGTCCCACTAAAACGCGCTTTACACTTTGGAGCCATGGGAACCCTATGAAAATAACGATTAAATCCAACTATTCGGTCACAAAAGTTGATTAACTACTTTCATTGCAGTATATCAGCTATAAGTTTTAAAGTTGATACGCTACCTTCATTGTAGTATATCAGCCATAAGTTTTAAAGTTGATACGCTACCTTCATTGTAGTGTATCAGCCATAAGTTTTAAAGTTGATTAGCTACCTTCATTGTAGTGTATCAGCCATAAGTTTTAAAGTTGATAAGCTACCTTCATTGTAGTGTATCAGCCATAAGTTTTAAAGTTGATTAGCTACCTTCATTGTAGTGTATCAGCCATAAGTTTTAAAGTTGATTAGATACCTTCATTGTAATGTATCAGCCATAAGTTTTAAAGTTGATAAGCTACCTTCATTGTAGTGTATCAGCCATAAGTTTAAAGTTGGTAAGCTACCTTCATTGTAGTGTATCAACCATACGTTTTAAAGTTGATTAGATACCTTCATTGTAGTGTATCAGCCATAAGTTTAAAGTTGGTAAGCTACCTTCATTGTAGTGTATCAACCATAAGTTTTAAAGTTGATTAGCTACTTTCATTGTAGTGTATCAGCCATAAATTTTAAAGTTGATTAGCTACTTTCATTGTAGTGTATCAGCCATAAGTTTAAAGTTGATAAACTACCTTCATTGTAGTGTATCAGCCATAAGTTTTAAAGTTGATAAGCTACCTTCACTGTAGTGTATCAGCCATAAGTTTTAAAGTTGATTAGTTACTTTCATTGTAATGTATCAGCCATAAGTTTTAACACTGTCTTTTCGTTGTATAGTTATCGATAGAGTTTAAACATGGCACGAGATGTCTGGTATTAAATAAGATATATTTAGCTTTATTGTGGTTAAACTACTCAATCTAATCCATATGATTTGAGATTTTGTAGGCATACGCATAGGTTTTTGGAGCTTTTAAATCCCGCCTTACAATCACATTTGATTGTGTAAAATGTGTTTATTTTTTCTTCTGGTTAACAAACGTAGCCGTTAGGGACTAAAAGATCTTCTGGTTAACAAACGTAGCCGTTAGGGACTACAAGATCTTCGGGATAACAAACGTAGCCGTTAGGGACTAAAGGGACATCAACTTTTGTTATTTTTTCAGAATTTGTAATACGTATTGAGAATAATGTTAGAAAATACAAACAACCAAATAATGATACAGAACGTTTTGTTTCAGCTCTTACGGCTTCATCAGGGATATATATCCAGACTTACACAGGTATAGAGCATTTGACAAACACTGAATCTATTTGTAGTGTATTGAGATTATATGCTATTGAAGCCAGAGCGGCGAAACGTGGGTTGAAGTAAAACGTTTTTTGTAATTATCTGGAAACATAAGAACTGTTGATAAAATAGATTTTAAACAATGAAATGTGATTGTTGGGTGTGAGTGATCTTGTAGTCCCTAACGGCTACGTTTGTTATCTCGAAGATCTTTTAGTCCCTAACGGCTACGTTTGTTATCCCGAAGATCTTTTAGTCCCTAACGGCTACGTTTGTTATCCCGAAGATTTTGTTAGATATAAATTTAATAAATGATGAGAAAGATTATTTATTGATGTGATGGAGAGCTACATCTAAATGAATGTAACAGAGTAAACAGATTTGTAAAACAATGCCTCTTATATATGAGAAACACTCTTCCAATCAGCTTTCTATTCTGTTGTCAGATCTAGAATCAACTATAATGTCAGGGTTACCACGAGAGGCTTATATGTACTCTAATTCTACATATAACGTCTTTACACACTTACACATATGCTAAAGCCATGCAGACGTTTGTTTAACCTACATACGAAACTTCCCTCAATGTCCAGTTCCGGTATAATATTACAGGGTAATTTTATCGTTTCGCTTCTTTGGTCAAGGAGCAGTTCAGTTACGCCAGAACATGATAGCCGTAAGAAATAGTTCATAAAAGCTCGTGATTTTACGCTTTTACGAAACATGGAAAAGAAGATTAACAAAAATCAGAACACTTAGATCTTCATACTTCACTTCATCGTTGTTGAGGTTTCAATAGTAAAAAGTAAGCAGTCATATACTTCTGGGTGGATATAGAAGGCACGGAATAGTAAGATGTAAACGGTCATATACTCTGGGGGATATAGAAGGCACGGAATAGTAAGATTTAAACAGTCATATACTTCTGGGTGGATATAGAAGGCACGGAATAGTAAGATGTAAACGGTCATATACTCTGGGGGATATAGAAGGCACGGAATAGTAAGATGTAAACTGTCATATACTTCTGGGGATATTGAAGGCAGGGAATCGTAAGATTTAAACTGTCATATACTTCTGGGGGGATATAGAAGGCAGGGAATAGTAAGATAAACTGTCATATACTTCTGGGGGATATAGAAGGCACGGAATAGTAAGATGTAAACTGTCATATACTTCTGGGGGATATTGATGGCAGGGAATAGTAAGATTTAAACTGTCATATACTTCTGGGGGATATAGAAGGCAGGGAATAGTAAGATGTAAACTGTCATATACTTCTGGGGGATATAGAAGGCAGGGAATAGTAAGATTTAAACTGTCATATACTTCTGGGGGGATATAGAAAACAGGGAATAGTAAGATTTAAACTGTCATATACTTCTGGGGGATATAGAAGGCACGGAATAGTAAGATGTAAACTGTCATATACTTCTGGGGGATATTGAAGGCACGGAATAGTAAGATTTAAACTGTCATATACTTCTGGGGGGATATAGAAGGCAGGGAATACTATGTCATGATTATAAAGTAACTTTACAATCATGTATTTTCATTATTATTTTTCAGATTTAAATAAATGAAACAAACGAATCTTTGTTCTGAATGCAGTAACCGTTAACTTCTGATTGTGTTTTTTATTTTACTTACTCGACTGTATAATCACTTTTGGGGGCATGAGTTGATCCCGTAGTAATGCTGTGGATTTCAGGGCTGGCGAGTCGGTCTTGAATCCGTGCAATACCACAAAATATTCACTGTACTTTAAGCTGTAGGTGCGTTATAAGAGTGGCGGTCAATCACTACGTGGATAATGGGTGGTAGGGTGCTAATGATTGGCTACCTTCCCTCTGGTCAGTAGTTCCAAATTAGGGACGACGACTCTAGTAGTTATGTAATAAATACAAATGGTTACTTTTGAAGACCCCTGTATTAGCATGTTGAATTGTACCTTAGCAGAGGAAAAATTCTTACACATAGATTCTATGTTTTTCAAATACTGTGTTTCTATATCAGTTTATTTATTTAAATACTTAGATTTTTGTGTATCATTACAGTTGAACCAGAAATAATACAGCCATAGATAATGTAATACGAAGCATGTTACACCTGTAATATATGACAAACAGTTGAACCAGAAACAATACAGTCATAGATAATGTAATACGAAGCATGTTACACCTGTAATATATGACAAACAGTTGAACCAGAAACAATACAGTCATAGATAATGTAATACGAAGCATGTTACACCTGTAATATATGACAAACAGTT
>NW_013674607.1:20898-23513 GCF_000517525.1 Limulus polyphemus
ATGACAAACAGTTGAACCAGAAACAATACAGTCATATTGTCTATTGTTTCTGGTTCAACTGTTTGTCATATATTACAGGTGTAACATGCTTCGTATTACATACAGCCATAGATAATGTAGTACGAAGCATGTTACACCTGTAATATAACTGTTTGTCATGTTTGTCATATATTACAGGTGTAACATGCTTCGTATTACATTATCTATGACTATATATTGTTTCTGGTTCAGTTGAACCAGAAACAATACAGTCATATGCTTCGTATTACATTATCTATTACACCTATAATATATGACAAAACGTTCACAGAGGCCAGCCGAGGGCTCAAAACATAATTTACACCAGTGATGTCCAATATATTTTTCTTCGATAATTCAGTGACTCAGCTTTGTGGTCTGTTAGGCCTTACTTGTAATTTATACATTAAATGTAGCTAATAATACAGTGAAAATTGTGAACTTTGATTGTGGTCAATACAAACAAAAGAAAATAAACTAGTTTTGAAGTATTAAATGTTTCGGTCAATACCACAAATAATTTTTAGCGTTATAAATCCCCAGACTTACAGCTGAGCCACCAGGGGGCGCGTTGCAGAGAAAACGGCTCTCAAAGCAACACTCTGACGTCATAAAATAAAATAATTCAACCTGTTAGTTTTAAATAATATGCTGTTTTAAGCGTAACTGAAATACTTTTTTAACGATATGAATGGTTCTTAAATAATAATACTGGTGTGGACTAGTTATATCTTTTAACTATGGGACGTTATGGCGTTACTCTATATGGGAGTTTCAGTTTACAGAAATAAAAACTTTAAACATGGCAATAAGGAGTGGTTAATAATAGCTGTTGAACGTGGTGCCAATTTATGGGGGGGGGGGACTTCTCCTTCCTGCCTTTGTTGTAGAACGTCTGGATAATAGGCTATGTTTATTAATATATAAAATGTCGGAAGTTGAATAATTTTTGTGTTTCCCACAAACCCTTGGCACTCCCGTATTTATTACAGGTGACGTATGAACTCCGCAACGTCGTTCATGTACTTTGTAAAGATTAGAGTTTAACTGTGCCCCTCTTACAAGGTTGTGTTGAAATGGCGCCACTGGCTGTTAGAAAAGTACGATTTTCTTATTACTTCAGGGATTTCAAATATCTGAATATTCTCTAAACAGCATTAGTTTCTTGTTATTTCTCTAAACAGAGTTTTGATTTTAGGCTTAGCCATGTAAAGATGTGGACACACAAAATAGAAAACAAGAATGATAAGCTGTGTAAACATGTAATCTATAAAAAAAAAGAGTTGAGTTATATAAACATGTACAAATATTTAAAGACATAATCTTAAAATGTCTTTTTTGTTGCTAAGCGCAAAGCTGCACAATGGGCCATCTATGTTGTACCTTCTACGGATTTCGAACCCCAGTTTTTAGCCCTATAAGCCTTCAGACTTACCGCTGACTCATTGGGGCGAGTGGGTTTGAAACAAATACGAAATATTTTTTTTAACAAAACACCTGTTGATATTACTGTCGAAATTGTATCTCTGCAGATGTAGAAACGAAAGAAAACTATTTCGTTACTTCATATTTTTTAAATGTTTCGGACTCATTCCATCTTCAGCAAATTTATATAATAAATAGAAAACAAAAATTAGAAATAACAACACGTTGTCATCCATCACTTATGTAGAAAACTGTTCATTCTTTTTCATGCAACAACGGTTGATGTGAGATGATAGTTTAATTATCTCGGCAGAGGGCGTCAAGTTATTGTTTGTTTGTTAAACACAAAGCTAAACAATAGACTGCCTCATCGCGGGTAACAAACATCAATTTTCAGGTTTGCGATGAGCTAGGATCAATGGATTAACTCTGATAGGCTGTGTAAAAATAAACATTTTATGTACATATTTAGTTGTGTGTAAGATTTATCGACAAAAGGAACACGTATATTAAGAGTGTATAACCATGAATTCCCATATTTATCTAATTCGTGGTTTGTATATAGTCAGTTTATTAATGTTTTTAAGATAATTTGTAGGACGTGTTTCTAATTGCTAATATATTTATTTCACTTTCTCATTAAAGGGCTAATGTCACCCATTTTAGCGGAAGTCCTCTGGTGGGTCAGTTGTAAGTTTAAGGACTTTCAAGACTAAAATCCGGGGTTTCTTTCCCCGCGGTGGAAAGAGCACAGATAATCCATTATGTTGTTCTTTGTTAAAACAACAACATTTTAACGTACAGGACACACAGAAGACAACTTATTAATAATTAACAACAGAGAACAATCAAGGTAAACACAGTAATGCTTATTACAATAGACCTTTTTAATAATTAACAACAGAGAACAATCAAAGTAAACACAGTAATACTTATTACAATAGACCTTTTTAATAATTAACAAGAGAGAACAATCAAGGTAAACACAGTAATACTTATTACAATAAACCTTTTTAACAATTAACAAGAGAGAACAATCAAGGTAAACACAATAATACTTATTACAACAGACCTTTTTAATAATCAACAAGAGAGAACAATCAAAGTAAACACAATAATACTTATTACAATAGACCTTTTTAATAATTTTCAAGAGAGAACAATCAAAGTAA
>NW_013674607.1:24421-26679 GCF_000517525.1 Limulus polyphemus
TATTACAATAGACCATTTTAATAATTAACAAGAGAGAACAATTAAAGTAAACACAGTAATACTTATTACAATAGACCATTTTAATAATTAACAAGAGAGAACAATCAAAGTAAACACAGTAATACTTATTACAATAGACTTTTTTAATAATTAACAACAGAGAACAATCAAAGTAAACACAGTAATACTTATTACAATAGACCTTTCTAACAATTAACAAGAGAGAACAATCAAAGTAAACACAATAATACTTATTACAATAGACCTTTTTAATAATTAGCAAGAGAGAGAACAATCAAAGTAAACACAGTAATACTTATTACAATAGACCTTTTTAACAATTAACAAGAGAGAACAATCAAAGTAAACACAGTAATACTTATTACAATAGACCTTTTTAATAATTAACAAGAGAGAATAATCAAAGTAAACACAGTAATACTTATTACGCGCTTTAGTCGTTATCAATTGCCCGAAAACAATTAAGAGCTATGAAAGTGCAGTGTTTATATAAACTTATACCTTGTATTGTTGGTGAGGTTATCTTACCTCATAAATAGCAGGTAATTTTTTCAACACAAAGTTGTGCAATGGGCTATCTGTGAAGGTATTGAAACTCGATTCTTAGCGTTATAAGCGAGCTGTGCTTCTAGGACGATATCGTAACTATTAACTTTGAGTATTTCTTCGGTAAATATAAATCAACAGTTCTAAAAGAGTCAAATATATTAATTCTAAATAGGCGATTTTTTAATCAGCACTATAGAACAATGATGATGAAATTATTATAAATCCAAAATATTACAAAGATACTCAAAAAAATTCTGATTTATACATACACACACACACACACAAATGTGAAGACTACATCCACGCTACCCCCACTTTATCTGTGTTCTTTTGACCGCTGGTATCGAAACCCGGTTTTTAGCGTTATAAGTCCTCATACTTACCTTGTCATCTGTAGGGGGGGGGGAGCAGCACAAATGTTATACCTTTTTCTAAGAGAGCACTGGAAAAGGAGAAAAACAAAATTTTCATGTTCCCAATTTGTAATACTTCACATTTCTAACTCTTTCACAGAAAAGTCTAAGAAAGTTAAAGCAAAGAACGCTAACCATAAAAAAAGTCTCTTAAGGATCTTCCTTCGGCTAGAGCTAAAACAAAATCTAGCAAAGAACGCTAACCTTAAAAAAAGTCTCTTAAGCATTTTCCTTCGGCTAAAAGCAATTTGATGCATAGTGACCTTATAAGGTGTCTGGAATTCGGCGCTAATCAAGGTAGGCCAGCCTCTGGGGATATGTCAGGAATGTGTACAGTAAGTATAAACTGATAGTATTAAGCCTAATACATATAGCGTTTACAAATACTAAAGTAATATTAGTAAAAAGCTTGTCATGTAGAGATATTGCAAAGTTAACACTAAATGCTGCAGTAATTGAAAAGGGTTAGTACCCCAATATTTGTACACGACTATCAGTGTTGTTGTATCAATTTATTTAAATAAATCTACCAGTTTTTCATTACATAAAATATTCGCACGAAGCTATCCAAGGGGATAGCTAACCCTAATTTTGAAGTGATAGATAGTAACTCTAAGACTACTCTAACTGAATAGTGGGATTTTAACGACATTCTTGTAGTTCACCCACAGCCCTTAGGTCCGGAGATAGTTTTCATGAAAGCGGGACTCCAGGCGTGAATCTTTCGGACTAACAGTCGAGACACACTAACCAGGTGGCTACACTTGGTGTTTTATTGAGGTTGCTACTAGTTCCTGTTGAAGTGAAAAAGGAGGGGCTAATTGTGTCATGATTAATTTAGCCATTCTAAAGGTAAGTCTGAAGACTTACAACGCTAAAAACCGGGTTTTATACCAATAGTGGGCATAGCACAGATAGCCAGCTGTGTAGCTTTAACATTAGCCATTTCAGTCTTTAAATATTTATACATCATTATATACCTCGGCTCTTCTTATACATTCTATTTTTCCACAGCTTGGCATTTTATGTAACTTGGGTCCTTTTTGTATGTATACATCTTTATATGTCTTGTCATTTTGTATATCCATATGTTACGACAGCGGAAGTCACGTGACGCTGATTACACGTCATGAGATTCTCGAAGGATCTTGAGTTTTCCTAGCAACTCTAGTCTTTTCTAGGCGCTCTCTTTTTTTTTTTTTTGTATATAAGCCCAGCAAGTAATTGAAGATAAATAGATATAGAGACAGATAATCGAGTCAAGCGAGTAGTAGA
>NW_013674608.1:0-3553 GCF_000517525.1 Limulus polyphemus
ATAGAAAAGTCGTTCTTATAAGGACGAGTTACCAACTTAAACCTGACGATAGAAAAGTCGTTCTTATAAGGACGAGTTACCAACTTAAACCTGACGATAGAAAAGTCGTTCTTATAAGGACGAGTTACCAACTTAAACCTGACGATAGAAAAGTCGTTCTTATAAGGACGAGTTACCAACTTAAACCTGACGATAGAAAAATCGTTCTTTAAAGTGAAGTAGCGTTATAACAATGACACATTTTAACCACTTCTTTAAAGTGAAGTAGCGTTATAACAATGACACATTTTAACCACTTCTTTAAAGTGAAGTAGCGTTATAACAATGACACATTTTAACCACTTCTTTAAAGTGAAGTAGCGTTATAACAAAGACACATTTTAACCACTTCTCAAGTTAAGTAGTGTTATAACAAAGACACAAGATTACAGTATAAAAACAAAACAAAACACTTTAAACTCTTCTTCTTTGATAATACATATAACAGGTAATAATTATTTCTGTTTGCTAGCCTATATATATATTACTTATATTTACCGGCAGGGCTGCGTATCCTTCTTTATGTCGTCACATTAAGTTTATCTGTTGGCACAGTTCAGTTCTAAGCCTTTCTTTCCGTGTGTTTATTGTATGGAAAATAAATACAACGTTTTGTAAATGGGTTTTAAACAAGAACTTAACGTCCCATTATTAACAGAAGAAATCTTATCTCGATCAACTCCATTACTGTCACCATGGCAACGTTCACTTTCCATAGCAACCAGCAGTTCAACATCAGCCAACAGCATCATTCTAAAGAATTACTGTTATTGGACACATTTTAATGATTTATTTATCGGTGTTTACATAAAAATGGAAAAGCATATATCTAATATTTTTAGGGTTTTTTTTTTTTCGACGACGATAATTTCACGCATATTTCTGTTTCTAATATACTTCTTTAAAATGTCTGTTTTTATCCAGTTAATTCTTCAGGAAGCACGTTTTATTGATAAAACTATTAACAAGCAGCACGTGCCTCGAGTAGCACGTGTCAGATTGATTAGCTATGAACTGCGATTTCATTAATATTGTTAATTCTAAATTTATTCTTTTTTTTTTTGAGAGGGGAAGACAACCTAAGTGTTTATTTACGTGTGCTGTTGTAAAAATGAAAAAAAAAACGTTTGGGAGTAAATATCTGCTCACTAATCACCTGTTTTGAAGTAATGATGATATGATGTCGTCAGTTTGATGGATAACCAACGATCCAATGTTTACCATTTTCTCGCGACAGTTGGATCTGACTGAAAAGGAAGACATGAAGCTAGGGATGTATAATTAATTAATCTCTCTCTCATTATATCTATGGTTTCTAATTGTGTCGCTCGCATCTAATTTTCCACGTGCTTCCTTTACGTTACATCACTACTTGTCATCTTGAGATCAACTGATTGGCCAGTTCTATGGAGAAGTAATGGAGAGAAACAGACAAAATATAAAAACAACTACAATGTTATACTGGTTTTAGGTGCACATGTCACCCGGTGATACAGCGGTAAGTGTAAGGAATTACAACGCTGAATCCGGGGTTCGAGACATAGTAGTTAGCCCAATGTGTCATTGTTTTCAAAACAAACATATATACACACTAATTGTTTGTTTTCAGATATTCGCGCAAGGCTACTCAAGGGCTACCTGAGCTATCCTTCCATAACTTTGAACTGATAGAATAGAGGGACGGTAGCAGGTCAATAGCACCATCCGCCAACTCTTGGGCTACATGTTGTCGCACCCACGGCCAAAAAGTGCGGAGTACGACTTTCCTTTTTTGTTGTGACGGGACTCGAGCCAAGATCCAACATCCTATATGATAGCCAGTGTGGTAACATGTCATATATTACTATTATACTATTACGTATTATACTAAAATACAACGTTAAAAAAAGAAGAAATTCTGGCATATAATAGAACATGACTGTGATTATAACCACTGTTAGTACTGAAATGAATACGTCATATACTACCTGACTTGCGCACTAGTTATATTCACGTCGTTTTAAACCTGGTACGTTAATAAGCTCCTGTTTGACGGACAGAAATGTTTGGTATCAAACCTGAAACAAGTCTATTGTGTTTCCTTTTGTTGCTGGTGAGAAAACAAACAACAGAAAAGCTGAACACTGCACGTGTATTTCTTCCAACAGTTTTAACTTTTAGCGCATCGTTAGGACTCAATAAGAGTTAAGATCGAAACCTATTAAGTTGTATTCGGGTACAGCCAGATGTAAAACAACTAATCTATAAGCTAAGATCAAAACTTATAAAGTTGTATTCGGGTACAGCCAGATGTAAAACAGCTAATCTATAAGCTAAGATGAAAACTTATAAAGTTGTATTCGGGTACAGCCAGATGTAAAACAACTAATCTATAAGCTAAGATCAAAACTTATAAACTTGTATTCAGGTACAGCCAGATGTAAAACAACTAATCTATAAGCTATAATCAAAACTTATAAACTTGTATTCGGGTACAGCCAGATGTAAAACAACTAATCTATAAGCTAAGATCAAAACTGTAACTCATTCTGTATAATCCAACTATCCCTCTGTAATTACCCACACATCATAATGCTAATCGGAGAGTGAGCTAACAATCTCTATGTAGGGATGGCACGGACGCATTTATTAAAGCAATACAAAAGTCATCTGGATTTCCTTCTCTACAAATCATCAGAAGCTAGATATAAAGAGCCACCTGGTATATTCACTCTACCTCCGGTGTGTATGCCGCTTTTCAACTATCCAGAGCGTCTCAATGTCGAACACCAGCGAATAGCCAAAACCGACGTTTCTTATTTTCGTTCGTCATCTTCTTTCTTCCACAGGCCTAACGCCTACCTACTTTTAACAGTAACTGTAATTTTATCATCATTTGAGAGGTCAAAACGATCTTTGACTTCCAATTATATTATTATTATATTCGAATACTCTCTGTAACCTAGTAACTCACGTACGCCATCTTATAAAAAAAGTAAGCAAACAAGTATTAGGAAAACAAATTTATCGCTAAATAAAAAAGTTATGTGGGGCTGAATACCGAACTTGATAAAAAAAGGAACCAAACAAGACAGGGATGAAAGTGGACATATCACTTAATCCGGTTAATGATCACATAGCAGGCTTAGCTGTCTCGACTTTACGTGGACAATATTATCTCTACACTACTGGTTTTCTCATTCGCAAAACAAAAATAACCAGAATTTCCAATCGTAAAATGTTACTTTGTTGTAATATAGTCATAAACGTAATATTCTGAAGTTAAATAAAAGTAAACTGTAATGGTGTAAGTTGAGATTCTATTCAAACACCAAGCTTTCGATAGACAAAGCGTATAATAATATATGGTGTTAAAGTGGATACCTAATATGGCGTATAATGATATATGGTGTTAAAGTGGACACCTAATATGGCGTATGATGATATATGGTGTTAAAGTGGACACCTAATATGGCGTATAATAATATATGGTGTTAAAGTGGACACCTAATATGGCGTATAATAATATGTGACA
>NW_013674608.1:4517-5682 GCF_000517525.1 Limulus polyphemus
CAATTATACGTACTAAAATGTTTAATACGGTGGAAGTTCTGAAAACTAAAAACAGTTAAAAATTGTAAAATAATCAATTCAAAGGACCACTAGGCTCTTTGGAAATCTACATTTTATCCTGTTATCACCAGATGGGGTTGCGAGTTAACAATGAGAGATAGAGAAGCTTGTGTATCTCTAAACATATTTCCATACTAGATACAAACAACACAGCATAAATTACCATACAAAACCATGACTACCAGTGGCGTCACCTGCATTATAAGATTACTTTTCGAAACTAATTTACATGATACCTAAGCTACACCCCTTATTCGAAATAACATTATAAATCTTTAATATTTTAATTGTATGAATCTAATTACCAAGTTTGATGTTTTCCCAATCAATAAAATGAGCCTAGTTTGTTCAGCTAAAGTAGATTCAAAATTCAATACCTGCATTACCGATGGTGGTCGAGGGTTCTGTGTGTTGTCAGCAAGATATCTCGAAAACAGCTGGATGGATTTGAACTATGAACCAACTTAGATGTGATTAGTTTGTTTGTTTTTAGTGTATCATGGTGTATAATAGTATCAAGTAAAAACAGCTACCATCATCAGGGTACCGAAACTAGTTCAGGCACATTGGACAACTGTATGTTAATAGTATCAAGCAAAAACAGCTACCATCATCAGGGTAGCGAAACTAGTTCAGGCACATTGGACAACTGTATGTTAATAGTATCAAGTAAAAACAGCTACCATCATCAGGGTACCGAAACTAGTTCGGGCACATTGAACAACGAAATGTTAATAGTATCAAGTAAAAACAGCTACCATCATCAGGGTACCGAAACTAGTTCAGGCACATCAGACAACTATATGTTAATAGTATCAAGTAAAAACAGCTACCATCATCAGGGTACCGAAACTAGTTCAGGCACATCGGACAACTGTATGTTAATAGTATCAAGTAAAAACAGCTACCATCATCAGGGTACCGAAACTAGTTCGGGCACATTGGACAACTGTATGTTAATAGTATCAAGTAAAAACAGCTACCATCATCAGGGTACCGAAACTAGTTCGGGCACATTGGACAACTATATGTTAATAGTATCAAGTAAAAACAGCTACCATCATCAGGGTACCGAAACTAGTTCCGGCACATTGGGCAACTATAT
>NW_013674608.1:6317-10906 GCF_000517525.1 Limulus polyphemus
ATGGGGTCGATCATGGTAAGTAATCATAGACAAGCTTTTGATGGGGTCGATCATGGTGAGTAATCATAGACAAGCTTTTGATGGGGTTGATCATGGTAAGTAATCATAGACAAGCTTTTGATGTGGTCGATCATGGTAAGTAATCATAGACAAGCTTTTGATGGGGTTGATCATGGTAAGTAATCATAGACAAGCTTTTGATGGGGTTGATCATGGTAAGTAATCATTGACAAGCTTTTGATGGGGTCGAACATGGTGATTGCAGGCCTTACATGGGATATGGTGTCGAGTATGTTGATCACAGACATTGTTTTGGTGAACATGGGTTTTATCTTTGCTAGTTTAATTAGGAGTTTATGTTCTTATTCAGTGGAGGAAAATGTGATATTCTATTGTTGTAAATAGGGTCAGTTTTAATGGATTTATGTTCCATTCGAGAAGGGTGACCTCTTTCGGCCAGACCAGATAATTCAAGATATTCATATTTCAAAAGTATTATCTTTGGTATATTAACTTGCAGGTGACTAGTATGTTAACAGCCAGATGACTGGTATATCAACATGGAGATGACTGGTATATCAACATGGAGATGACTGGTATATCAACACGCAGATGATCCAAATGTTGCTCTAAACCCACTATTCAACAGGTTGTTCAAACAGTTCAATTGTAAGGGAGCGGTGTTTGGAGGATATTGAACCTTGGGTAAATGTAATGTCCTTTGGATGGGGAAATAAATTGGTAGAAATGAGTGTTTATTGTAATTCTACTAGTGATTCTGAGGAGTGATACAGAAGCTATGTAAAAAATAAACTGAAACTTTCTACTCTTGGAGATAAAGAAAGCTTTCTTTGAAAGAGAGTTGAACTGCTTAGCGTCTACTATTTTCTGATATCCTTTACAAGGGCTTCATTTACAATTAGATCGCTACAAATACTGCATAATCTATCTGGGATAATGGTGTTCAAAAACCAGTTTGCCATGCTATATTTACAACCAAAATTTGTGATGGTTTTAATGCTAAACTTAAAATTACCGCCTTTTGCCTTAAAAGGGTGCAAACCACCATGCTTAGTGGGTGTAAATCTTGAGAGTACGTATAGAGTTATTGGGGTCATCATTTTTGTGGCAACAAACAGTGAGACGTTATTATTGGCTCCTCACTGTGAATTTTGAGGAAGTATTTGTGTCTGAAGATCGACAAGGCTCGATTACTCGGGTTGATTTGGAGGTTTTTAATGAACCCCCCTTTTTAACCCCTGTATCGTGAAGCTGCGATTGTGCTTTTATGAAATCATTCCGAAAATTTTAAGGCTTAAATTGCTTTATTGAAAAATGTGAAATTGTTACCGTATTGGCCCGATTATAGGGCGATCTCGAATACAAGGCGATCCCCATTTTCAGAAACCATGGGAAAGAAAATATTGAGCATCATAACGTCATTTTTAGGTCCGCAAAATGTATAATATAACTGAATAGCCTACAGTTGAATTAGTTGCAAGAATTAGCGATGACCTTGAGCAAGCATCTGGCGCGCATGCGTATAACGGATGCTATGTGGACATTCAGGAATGCGACAGACTAGAGTAGGGAGAAGGGGCCTGTGGTCGGCCGCGATTATAAGACGACTATGAATTTTACAGCATAATTATTAATCTAAAAATATCGCCTTATAATCGGGCCAATACGATAATCCTTTTATTCATTAGTGGGAGCTTCTCTGGGATTATAGCAATCTACGTCACGCTTTCTCTGAGCCTTGAATACCTTATATAGACATTGTGGATCCTCAAAATATAACAATTCAGGGAACATCCTTACCGTTTTATATATATATATATGATTGAGTTAAAACTTTGAGAATAATGATTTCATAAACTCTCTTACAATTCGGAAAGTATTTATGTTCAATATCCTACTAAATGGAAAAACATTACAAACAATGTTTTTTGTTCGTTTTTAGAGCAAAGCCACGTTAAACTAAGAGCTGTGTCCACCGCGTGGAATCGAACCCCGGATTTTGCGTTGTAAGTTCGCAGACTTACCGCTGTCCCACTAGGGGATTGCAAACGAGGAACTTCGAATAATGTTTATTCGGATATGAATTTGATAGTTCCACATTACCATAGATATTAAATCAATCAACTTTCTACTGACTTCTGCGGTTTTTGTGACTTTGCACACGAAGCAATAAATACAATAATTAATTTTCTTACTGCACTGGTGTTTGTCCTCGTGGATTTAGTTTGTTGTAAGGAAGACTGTGGTCCAGAGAAGAGGACGTGCCTAAATATGTTTTAATTTCAAACATGAAAGATTTACCACAGTGCATTATTTTGTTCTTTGCTTGTGCTAGTCATAAAGCACGATTTGATATGATTTATTTGTGGTTAAGTTAAACAATAGGCTATTTGAGCTGTGCCCTCTACGGATATCGAAACCCAGTTTTTAGCGTTATCAGCTTTCAGAGTTGCTGCTGAGCCACCGGAGGGGAAGCATATGTATATGGCTAAAATTAAGCAGAAAATTAGATTTGATTATAATAGGTATAGAGTTCGAAATAAAACAGACAGTTTCCTACAAGTTTATGATACCGACTGTCCTGTGATTGGAAGAATTAGTTGTAATTATGTATTGATAATTATCGCAATGTTGTTGTTTATTTTCTCTTCTAAGAATAGTGGACGAAGAGTATAAAAATAAGGCTCAAACTGTCCATCGGTGGGGTCAGTGGTATGTTCGCGGACTTAGAAAGCTAAAATCCGGGGATAGCTTCCCTGCGGTGTGAAGAGCGAAGTTATATCATTGTGTAGCTTTACGCTATAAACAAAGAAAACGCTGAAATTCGAGGTTCGATTTTAGCGACTGATACAGCACGGATAAGCAGCTAGGTATATCTGCGTTAAAACAGCCCCCCCCCCAGTGTCACAGCACTATGTCCGCAGACTTACAACGCTTTGTGCTTAACTTCAAAGAAACAAATTAACAACAACAACAAAAATGAAGTAAAAGCCACATAAAATTATCATCATCAAACGAATTAAATCATCCTGAAATAAATAACTGAATTTCATCAACATATTATGTATAAATTGTACAACCCATATTTTAAGAAAACTATAGCAATATTTTATAATCTAATCTTATACTACTTAACAATTTTTTGATTACTCACAATCTATCTTTCTCTGGTCAATAAGTTCGGCACATAAAGTTCACGTCTATAGCTCGGACATATTTTCTGAACTTAAACCATCACGATCCGATGTTACTCGCCAATCAAGGGCTTGAAAATTGACGATAGACAAGTAAAACAAAAAATTAACTTTCTTTGTTCTGTGTGTAGTACTGTTAAAATTCAGAGCTATGTTCACACAAGACTCTGAACTCCCCACGTCTCGCGCACGTCCAGGACGCATGACCAACAATAAACGAGTAAGTTAGGAATAACCACAACGTGCAATAAGACACAAGCTCAAGAGGCTCTACCAAAGTACACACGCCACTCTGACCTTCCTGCCATCTAGTGTAGCTAAAAGTAATTAGTAATGGAATAAAAGTGATTTTATTTTGTAATATTAGTAAAAAAAAGGTGGTTTTGTGCTTACTTAATTTTTAATTCACAATTGCATATGAATAAAAAGAAACAAGTAACACATTCATATCTGTAGACTATTTATACATGTGTGGAAAGTGTTAAAGAGGACATCGACATGTTTTTTGCTTCAAAGCCAAGTGATTTCTTTAATCAGGGCATTAACAACCTGATTGTAAGATGGAAAAGCATCATCGATAAATATAGAGACAATTTCATTTAATAAATGTTTTGTTTTGATAAATAAGTTGTTCGGTTTTTTCATCTAAAAAACAGCTATATTAATTTCTCGACGATCTAATGCATCAACCTAACAAAGTGAAGTGGTGACGACAGCATTAAATGATATATACTACATTAGTGAAGTGGTGACGACAGCATTAAATGTTATGTACTACATCAGTGAAGTGTGATGACAGCATTAAGTGTTATGTACTACATTAGTGAAGTGTGATGACATCATTAAGTGTTACGTACTACATTAGTGAAGTGTGATGACATCATTAAGTGTTATGTACTACATTAGTTAAGTGTGATGACAGCATTAAATGTTATGTACTACATCAGTAAGGGTGGTGACAGCATTAAGTGTTATGTACTACATTAGTGAAGTGGTAACGACAGCATTAAATGTTATGTACTACATCAGTGAAGTGTGGTGACAGCATTAAGTGTTATGTACTACATTAATGAAGTGTGATGACAGCATTAAAAGCCGTGTACTACATTAGTGAAGTAGTGACGACAGCATTAAATGTTATGCACTACATTAGTGAAGTGTGATGACATCATTAAATGTTATGTACTACATTAGTGAATTGTGATGACAGCATTAAGTGTTATGTACTACATCAGTGAAGTGTGATGACATCATTAAGTGTTACGTACTACATTAGTGAAGTGTGATGACATCATTAAATGTTATGTACTACATTAGTGAAGTGTGACGACAGCATTAAATGCCGTGTACTACATTAGTGAAGTGTGACGACAG
>NW_013674608.1:11906-22341 GCF_000517525.1 Limulus polyphemus
TAGTGAAGTGTGATGACATCATTAAATGTTATGTACTACATCAGTGAAGTGTGATGACAGCATTAAATGTTTTGTACTACATTAGTGAAGTGTGATGACAGCATTAAGTGTTATGTACTATATTAGTGAAGTGTGTTAAAATCATACATTTTCTAGCCTTGTTTACGTGAATTTTGAATTAGCATTTGACAACACTTTAGCCAACAGTAAGGGGTTTAAATATCCCCTGATCCTTCCAGGCTGCAAACCCCAGCAGATTGGTAGTAATGTGACGTACAGCAACTGTCGCGGGGATTGAGCCCGGAATTAATAGTGAAGGTAATCAATTAAGCAGAAATAATGGAAGTGTGGGTTATATGTGACTATACAGACATTGAAGCTCACTTGCTGACGTACAAATAGCTGCATGTACAGTACACGACAGATCACACGTTAATCCAAACTAGGGACAACTATCCCTGATTTTATTTAGTGTGTATTGAATCGAAGCCAGAAACAGATGGAAGTGGTCGGCTAATTAAGAGCAGGAAAACGTAAAAACAATTTGAGTAGCTGACCAGGGGTAGAACTACTCTCCCCCTGCGGCTCTAATTAACGTTTGTCGGCCATTCTTTTGTTTTAGCTTTCACGCATGCGTATTTCATAGTTGAAGTTTGAATTGTGTTGAGATCTTATAGAATACGTTGCAGAGAAAAGATCTGCTCGTTTATTGTCTCTCAACGTATAACAGTAAGTGGTTTAAAAGTCTTAGCTAGAGAAAATAAAACGGCTCGAACAAGAAGGCAAGCGAAGTCGATTTAAACGGTAAAAACAACAGACTAGGGAGAATAACAAATGAACGGTGGAAATGGTCTGAAGGTAAAAAAAAAAAAAATCACGAATTTTAAACACCAGCAACAAAAGTAACGATAGTTATAAAGTAGAAGTTTTGTAACACATATTAGTGTTGTTATAACACCATCGAGGAAGAAAATGTTTTTTTACACATCTTTCTTGTTGTTGTTGTTGCATTAACACCAAAATAAATTAGTTTTGTTACACATCTTTCTTGTTGTTGTTGCTATAGCACCAAGATAAATAAGTTTTGTTACACATCTTTCGTGTTGTTGTTGCTATAACACAAAGATAAATAAGTTTTGTTACACAGCTTTCTTGTTGTTGTTGTTGTTGCTATAACACCAAAATAAATTAGTTTTGTTACACATCTTTCGTATTGTTGTTATTGCTATAGCACCAAGATAAGTAAGTTTTGTTACACATCTTTCTTGTTGTTGTTGCTATAACACCAAGATATATTAGTTTTGTTACACGCCTTTCTTGTTGTTGTTGCTATAACACAAAGATAAGTAAGTTTTGTTACACATCTTTCTTGTTGTTGTTGCTATAACACCAAGATATATTAGTTTTGTTACACATCTTTCTTGTTGTTGTTGCTATAGCACCAAGATAAATAAGTTTTGTTACACAGCTTTCTTGTTGTTGTTGCTATAACACCACGATAAATAACTTTTGTTACACATCTTTCGTATTGTTGTTGTTGCTATAGCACCAAGATGAATAAGTTTTGTTACACATCTTTCATGTTGTTGTTGTTGCTATAACACCACGATAAATAAGTTTTGTTACACATCTTTCTTGTTGTTGCTATAACACAAAGATAAATAAGTTTTGTTACACAGCTTTCTTGTTGTTGTTGCTATAATACCAAGATAAATAAGTTTTGTTACACATCTTTCTTGTTGTTGCTATAACACAAAGATAAGTAAGTTTTGTTACACAGCTTTCTTGTTGTTGTTGCTATAACACCACGATAAATAAGTTTTGTTACACATCTTTCGTATTGTTGTTGTTGCTATAGCACCAAGATGAATAAGTTTTGTTACACATCTTTCATGTTGTTGTTGTTGCTATAACACCACGATAAATAAGTTTTGTTACACATCTTTCTTGTTGTTGCTATAACACAAAGATAAATAAGTTTTGTTACACAGCTTTCTTGTTGTTGTTGCTATAACACCACGATAAATAAGTTTTGTTACACATCTGTCTTCTTGTTGTTGTTGCTATAACACAAAGATAAGTAAGTTTTGTTACACATCTTTCGTGTTGTTGTTGTTGCTATAACACCAAGATATATTAGTTTTGTTACACATCTCTATTGCAACTGAAACAAACACAGCATGAATATACAAGCGGGCCAAGCTTCCCAGTTTTGTCTTGTTTAACTTACCCATTTGTACATTACATCTTTAAAGAGTTTGTCCCTTTATCCTCGTATTTTAATATCACGTCTTCAATTCATATGACTGGCCCTTTTTTTTCTGGCACAGCTGCTTTTGTACGTGTAAAACATTTTGATCAGATATATAATTCAGCCATTTTAATATTGCAGAGAAAAAAAAAAAGGTCGCTAGAACAATCAGAAAGTCAGGACGATATATAAACTCAAAGCTGACGGAGTGTGAATTTTTCCAGGTCGCTGTTTGTCTGTGATCTATACGTGACGGTGAACGGCTGGTGATTTTTCGCACTTTGCTGGAGAGCGAACGTTGTTGATGATTAGGGTATAAGGCGAACAATGTAATTAAAATATAATTTTTCTTCCAGTTGTTTGTGTACTGTTGTCTTCCGTTGTTTGTGTACTGTTGTCTTCCGTTGTTTGTGTGCTGTTGTCTTCCGTTATTCGTGTACTGTTGTCTTCCGTTGTTTGTGTACTGTTGTCTTCCCGTTATTTGTGTACTGTTGTCTTCCCGTTGTTTGTGTACTGTTGTCTTCCGTTGTTTGTGTACTGTTGTCTTCCCGTTATTTGTGTACTGTTGTCTTCCGTTGTTTATGTGCTGTTGTCTTCCGTTATTCGTGTACTGTTGTCTTCCCGTTATTCGTGTACTGTTGTCTTCCCGTTATTCGTGTACTGTTGTCTTCCGTTGTTTGTGTGCTGTTGTCTTCCGTTATTTGTGTACTGTTGTCTTCCCGTTGTTTGTGTACTGTTGTCTTCCGTTGTTTGTGTACTGTTGTCTTCCCTTTATTTGTGTATTGTTGTCTTCCCGTTGTTTGTGTACTGTTGTCTTCCCGTTATTCGTGTACTGATGTCTTCCGTTGTTTGTGTGATGTTGTCTTCCGTTATTTGTGTACTGTTGTCTTCCGTTGTTTGTGTACTGTTGTCTTCCCTTTATTTGTGTATTGTTGTCTTCCCGTTGTTTGTGTACTGTTGTCTTCCCGTTGTTTGTGTACTGTTGTCTTCCCGTTATTCGTGTACTGTTGTCTTCCGTTGTTTGTGTGCTGTTGTCTTCCGTTATTCGTGTACTGTTGTCTTCCCATTATTTGTGTGCTGTTGTCTTCCCGTTGTTTGTGTACTGTTGTCTTCTCGTTGTTTGTGTACTGTTGTCTTCCCGTTATTTGTGTACTGTTGTTTTTCATTTTACTATATACAGGGCTTCGTTGGACAGTGTATTTAATCACTAAAGCCTAACGAGACCTCTCCAAACTGTTTGTTCTCGTTGTGCCACGCGTCAGTGTCTGTAAACCAAGTTTCAGAGATTGTTGGTACCGATTTTATCCTGTCGTAATTCTGGGAAGGAAGAACTGGTGTTACGAACTAACAGGGAGGCTGTGTTGTGTGCAACTTCTTTACAAATTTAATTTTTAGTTGATCTTTTCTTTCTTATTGTTGATTAGAACTCAAAAATGTAAACAGGGCCTAGAATTTTGTCATGGCACTTTGAACGTCAGTTGACAAGAAATATTAATATATAAACTCCTAGTAAGCCCTGAAACACGCTCTACTCTCAGTAGGCCTTGTAATACTTGTTACACACTTCAGGCTTAGTAAACCATGTAGCACCCTTCTGTCTTAATATGCCTTGTAACACACTTTAGACTTTATAAGCTTTGTAACACTCTTCAAGCTTAATAGGCCCTACAACAATTCAAACAGAGGAGGTTCTGTAACCTCACGCTTAGTAAGCTTCGTAACACTTAGTCTTAGCAGGCTCTGTAAAACACTGTAGGCTTAGCAAGCCTTGTAACTACTGTAGGCTTAGCAAACCCTGTAACCTATTGTACACTTAGCAAGCCAGTTAACCAAATGTAGGCTTAGCAAACCAGTTAACGAAACGTAGGCTTAGCAAACCCTTAAGCTTAGCAAGCCTTCTAACCACTGTAGGCTTAATATGCCCAGTATGTCTTCTTAGTAAGAATATTAAGCAGTAATATTTTACAAACACTTAGAACAGATTGGTTCGACTGCGGCTGGGTTACACAACTTAAAGTTTTGTTATTATATTTAACTTTTCAGTGTTAGACCGAAGTTTTCAGAAACTTTGTTTGTTTAGGTATTATGTTGTTGTTTTCTAGTACCAGCCTTTCTGTGGACCATGGACTATATAAACTAAACGAAAATCTCTGATAATATGAAGTATACGAAATTAACAGAAATTATCTCTAAACAATGGCCCGATACATATTTACCTATTCACGCTATGTAACATGTACAGTCACCCGGTGGGACGCTAAAATCCGGGGTTCGACTCCCTGATGTGGACACAACAAATAACCAAATATGAATTTGCTCTAAAATAAACAAAGTAACACGTGGAATTGTTTTGATTCCAAGGTAAAAATCGTTGATCTGTGAATATCATGTAAAATAGTACCACTACACGATCACACAACAGTAGTCCAAGTGTTGGAGGTGAGCGTTCTAGTCTAAAACAATTACAAATCAGGGACACCTCTTTGATTAGAAACTCCAGATATCTGTACTTCCAAGTGTCTCGTTGTAACAATTCACTCCACACGTGTGAGAACTCATGTCTTCTTGAATCACCACAGGCTGGAAGTGTTCCTAATAGGATCACACGAAGAAAGAACAATTAACAGATAATTAAATCAGCCGAAGTTTTATAGTTTGCTGGTCTGTCAAAAGAGGCAGAACTCGAAAATCGACGTTCCCAAATTCAACATTTCTGAAGTTAATTCTCTCCTGCCTTTCTTTTAACTCTGCTTTAGTACGTGATTTAAAAAATCAGAGAAATTATGCTAAATGACGCTAGAGAGCAACAAAATAAACTCACTATTATTCCCCGTCGATCAATAGAGAAGAGAATAAAGAAACCAAAACCTAAAAAGTATTTCTTTATGAAGTTACTTATCAAAAATAGCGACTTCAGTGAGTGGAACTTGAGTTTTTTTTTCACAAGTTTGTCTAATTAAAATGAAGAATTTTTTTGGTGAATTACACGCTCTATTAAATAATGTCCTGTTCATTTCACTAATTATTTATATATTTAGAGAACTGAAAACGACCAATTCTTTTCTTTTCTTGTTGTTGTTGTCTTACTGAGAGAGGCTTGTGGTTTTTCTATAAATATAACCAGACTTCCAGTTTTAAATATTGATCAGTCCACCCGTTTTAATTGTTGACCAGTCCTTCAGTTTTAAATCTCGACCAGTCCTCCAATTTTAAATATTGAAAAGTTTCCAGTTTTAAATATTAACCAGTTCTCTCGTTTCAAATATTGATCAGTCCTTCAGTTTTGAATGTTGAGAAGTCCTCCAATTTTAAATATTGACCAGTCCTCCAGTTTTTAAATGTTGACCAGTCCTCCAATTTTAAATGTTGACCACTTTAAATATTGACCAAACCACCAGTTTTAAATATTAACCAGTTTTCATTTTCAGATATTGATCAGTCCTCCAGTTTTAAATGTTGACCACTTTAAATATTGATTAAACCACCAGTTTCCATTTTCAGATACTTACCAGACCTCCAGTTTTAAATATTGACCAGATTTTCAGTTTCAAATGTTGACCAGTTTCTAGTTTTAAATATTGACCAGACTTTCAGTTTCAAATGTTGACCAGTTTCTAGTTTTAAATATTGACTAATTCTCTAGTTTCAAATGTTGACCAGTACTCCATTTTTATATGTTGACCAGTTTTCAGTTTTAAATATTGACTAATTCTCTAGTTTAAAATGTTGACCAGTACTCCATTTTTATATGTTGACCAGTTTTCAGTTTTAAATATTGACTAATTCTCTAGTTTAAATTGTTGACCAGTACTACCTTTTTATATGTTGACCAGTTTTCCAGTTTTTACTTAGCCAGTAACGACGATACTAATGTCTCGTATATGTTAGGTGTTGTTCGTATTTACTTAGCCAGTAACGGCAATACTAATGTCTCGTGTATGTTAGGTGTTGTTCGTATTTACTTAGCCAGTAATGGCGATACTAATGTCTCGTGTATGTTAGGTGTTGTTCGTATTTACTTAACCAGTAATGGCGATACTAATGTCTCGTGTATGTTAGGTGTTGTTCGTATTTACTTAGCCAGTAATGGCGATACTAATGTCTCGTGTATGTTAGATGTTGTTCGTATTTACTTAGCCAGTAATGGCGATACTAATGTCTCGTGTATGTTAGATGTTGTTCGTATTTACTTAGCCAGTAATGGCGACAGGCATTTGTTTTAACTAATGCAAGTATAATTACAATACTCAAGGTAATCTCAGTTTCTCTGTAAGTTGTGCTTAAAGCAAGGGTTCTAGTATAGTCCTAACTGCTGCACTTAATGACCTTACTTTGGTTTTTACATGATCAGTTTACTTTATCGTGTTAAGTGTTGGTCACTGTTACCACCTTGTGTGAACTGTCAATGCACTAACTTTAAGCCTTACTCAAAATTGAAAACAAATATTAGGGTTGACCGAATGATTCACACGGTAACAACATTCACATTTTCCTTGTTTTCTGCTTATACAGCTCAGCCAGAAGAGGGCGCCACCTTTGAACTGCACAATGACGTTATGAGAAGATAAATCATTCGTAAGTGGTGTGACCCCTAGGTAGCTCAGCAGTAAGTCTGATGGTTTATAATGCTAAAAACTGGGTTTCGATTCCCGCGGTGGGTAAAGCACAGATACCCCATTGTGTAGCTTTGCGCTTAACAAAAAAGATAACTGCTGTAGATTCTTTTCTGATATTGTGATTTTATTTTCAAGCTGAGTTATACCGAAGAAAATGAACTCGCATTGCGAAAGGTGTTTTTTTTTGGGGGGGGGTTCGAAAATCGGAACTAAGTTCGATTTGAAAACAAAATAATGATTTCATTTCAAGTGGGGGTTTTATAAATATAACTCCGACGTTTTTTTCATAAAGTTTATAAAACGTTTTAGGAAAATAAATTTAGAATTTATATTTTATTATATTTTATTCAATAACTAGAGTTTACAGCCTGAAAAAAAACACTTTCACTGTCTCTCCTTTCTTTATTTATCTAGTTATTTATTTAAGACAAACAGTTTTCACGTTACGTTAGTTATCTAGTTATTTATTTAAGACAAACAGTTTTGACGTTACGTTATTTATCTAGTTATTTATTTAAGACAAACAGTTTTCACGTTACGTTATTTATCTAGTTATTTATTTAAGACAAACAGTTTTCACGTTACGTTAGTTATCTAGTTATTTATTTAAGACAAACAGTTTTGACGTTACGTTAGTTATCTAGTTTTCTCACCTGTTTTTTTTTCTTCGTTCCATTTCTTTCTTGAATTCAGTTTATTATGGTGAAACCAGTCCTTCCTTACGATTATGTTCAACACTAAAACACCTTAACCAGCTCATTAGAGCATAGAGGTTTCTGTAGAGTTTGTTCAACATAATCATACATTCTCATATTCAAAATAAAACATACTGATATTCACTTGCTATAATACACAACCATACGGATCTTGACAGTCTATAATACACAACCATACGGATCTTGACAGTCTATAATACACAACCATACTGATCTTGACAGTCTCTCTTCTCTTTCTTTATATGCGCGTGCGTTAGTCTATACTCTTCTTTATAAACCTAATGCTTCTTATACACTACGTACGAGAGAGAGTCGGAGTACACTCCGCCAAATGTTAGGGTAATAACGTGAATAATAAGATAAAGATCCTTGTCGTTATCATTTACGAACTGTTGAATATTACACGGCAGTAAAACGCTCACCTTGAAGTTAACCTCTGAGGTTTACAGTATTAATAAGTGTAAATCTGGCGATTTGGACTTTAAGAATATATTTCAAATCAACTTAGTAGTCAAAATGTGTTGTCTACTCATAAAACAGCTAACATGAAATGTTGCAACAGGTGGGTATTGTTTCAGGACTGTCGTTGTTCACGTGCTTCTTTCTCACGTGTACCAATGTAATCTGTTTCATTTCCATATTTATTAGTGTCACGTTATTCTAATGATATATTCTGCTTTATCAGTTTAAAGCCAAACAAAACTAGCACGGAGTGCTGTAACAAGCAAGTTGTTCACGTGTTTCATTCTCACGTGTACTAGTGTCACGTGTACTAATGTAATCTGTTTCATTTCCATATTTATTAGTGTCACGAGTAATCTATATGTCACGTTATCATTATTACATGTATTATTTCACGTGTAATGAATGTCACGAGCGTCAGTGTCACGTGTTTCGTTGATCCATATATCAATGTTACAAGTTTCCTTTGTAGCATGTATCAATGTTACATTTATAAATTCCATATACATTGTAGAAGAGGACGAACGTAAGACAGTAAAATTTAATGATCTGTTAAACTTTATCAGCCAAAATAATGATCCCTTCTGCTTTATTAGCTTAAAGAATGATCTATTTTTGGACCAGTGATGGATGAAAAAGTACTTTAAGATGATTCATCTTATGTAGAGCTTCTAGTGTTAGTGGAATATAAAACTATTCGTGTGTAACATTGTGCCAGCGACGGTCGTCGTCCACTGAATCTGATAATAGTTTATCAGAACGTTTGGTGCACTTGTGACGTCGCGTAGATTTGGATATTTTATGTAATCAAACTTATTGTCATTTCTTCTCTGTAATACTCCACTAGACGGCTCTTATTCTGTACAAATAATCATTCATTGTATTGTCCATAGGAGGTGCTACTGCATAACGGTGAGTCGTAAATCGTGATTGGCTTGAACATTCCTTAAAAATTAAATTGACTTTTTTATTAGAAATATTGAACTTGCCGAATAAAATATCTTAATAAGTTCCCAAATCTACAACAGTCAATAACAGTTATCATGTCATTATACCACCAATAGAGGGCGCTACAGTATAAAGGTGAGTCCCAAAGCGTGATTGGCTTGAACATTCCTTAAAAAATAATTTGATGTTGAATTCACTGAATAAAATAGCTTAATAAGTTCCCAAATCTACAACAGTCAATAACTAGTTATCATTCATTATACTGCCAATAGAGGGCGCTACAGTATAAAGGTAAGTCCAAAGCGTGATTGGCTTGAACATTCCTTAAAAAATAATTTGATGTTGAATTCACCGACTAAAATAGCTTACTGAGTTCCTTCTATTTGCTACTTGTGACGAATAGTTATTGAACTAATAGATTATAATGCTTGACCACTGAAGAATAAACAAGATTTCATCCAATTAAATTTACATTAATATTTGATACTTCATTATAATCGAACACTGCCGTTCGTTCTTTCAAAATCTAATTATTTGTTCAAGAAACATTGGGAAAACAGAGCCAGTTTCTTGTTATCATTTCTAAGTTTTCATTCTATTAGCAACTAGATGTGAGGACTGATTTTTTGGAAACATTGGGCGCTGCCACTTCCAGTTCTACTTTTTTACTTATTCAAATCATCAAACCTAATCAGCTGAAAGTGCTAAAAGTAAAACAATTAACAGATAAACAATTAACAGACAAACAATTAACAGACAAACAATTAACAGATAAACAATTAACAGACAAACAATTAACAGATAAACAATTAACAGACAAACAATTAACAGATAAACAATTAACAGATAAACAATTAACAGACAAACAATTAACAGACAAACAATTAACAGACAAACAATTAACAGATAAACAATTAACAGACAAACAATTAACAGATAAACAATTAACAGACAAACAATTAACGTGAATATTTTAAATAATTCCAGAAATATTTCAAAGTTGAGTAATTGAAAAATAAAATAATGTCATTGTAAGCTGATATAAATTTCAAACTGTAAGTACTGTGATAAAACACTTGTAAAAGGACTTCTGATTCTCACCGGTGAACTAGGCACAGTTTGTCTTTTAACATGTACGTAGTTTGTTTGTTTCAAATTTCGCGTTAAGCTACTCGATGGCTCTTTGCGCTAGCCGTCCCTGATTTAGCAGTGATAGACTAGAGGGAAGGCAGCTAGTCAACACCATCCACCACCAACTATTGGGCTACTCTATTACCAATAACTTTTGGAATTGACCATCACATTATAAAGTCCCCACGGCTGAAAGGACGAGCATGTTCGGTGACGGGGATTCGAACCTGCGACCCGCATATAGCGAATCGAACGCCCCTAGTTTGAAGTAGACTAGTCCAACTGTTGCTTTAAATGTCATTATTAAATCC
>NW_013674608.1:23392-24565 GCF_000517525.1 Limulus polyphemus
TAAATTATAAATATATCAATTCATGTGAATATGACTGAAAATTTCAATTTTTTCAGAAAAGGTGGTGTCTAGTTACTTGTGACCATGCTGTGTATGCTTGGTGTTCTCTGTGCACACGTGAAACTAGATTGCACAACCAACAATAATCCACCGAGAACACGTATTTTCTTAAGTTTATAAAGGTGTTTATGTCTTCTGGCTCCACTGTAATTCTGTAATTTCGATTTTACTTAAAGATAATGGAATTTATCTGTTTATTTTGTAATGAGATCGACTTTTTATGTGAATCATTTTTATAGCTCTTGATTTGATAAAAACTATTTACTGTTTAACATATTCCACTAAACGGTTGTGGTTATGGTATCATAACTAAACACTATGAACAGGAAATATAGTCTACTTATCGTACTGGTTGTTTGTTTGATTTAAAGCAAAGCTACATTGCTGTGGCCATCACTGGGAATCGAACTGCTGTTAGTGAAAGCCTGAATGTATTTATTATTTTTGAGACGATGTAATACTGAATTTTGTACAATTATGTTTATTCTAAGTGAATATAAAGTTTGCATATCAATATCACTAAAGTTAAAGAAAATACAAACACACAAATCTCGATGTAGTTTCAAGTAACCTGTAAATGATATAATAAAGCGAAAGCTTGAAATACGTCGTCAACTAGTGGCATCTATTGGTTTATTTTGTAACTAATATATATATATGATGTCTTGGCAAATTACAACACTATTTATTGCGCAGAAGATAACAAGAGTATTTTATTTTTCTGTTGTTTGGTCCTCTAGTTCAGGGGTCACCAAACTATGGTCCATGGGCCAGCTCCGGCCTGCGAGGTCATTTCATCCGGCCCACGGCTGCACTGTGCTACAAATGAGCTAAAATATAATTATTTATATGGAAATATCATAGATTGTAGATAAACTTACTATGTAAAAAAATTTGAATAAGTGTAAGTAAAAATGTCCAGATTTGTCCAATCTGATTTTTGCAGTAATATAAGTTTTAGGAAAATCAGTGAAATAAAACATTCGACAACTTTTTGCGACTTTGGATATCAGAGCACTTTTTGTGTAAGTACCTGCAATGAGACTTCATTCCTGCAGTCGCCTCTGATAACTTAGCTTCCAAGTATTTTTTTCATAATTTTTTTTCCATCTA
>NW_013674608.1:25485-28708 GCF_000517525.1 Limulus polyphemus
CTGTATTGTATTGAACAAAATGGTTATGCGGCCCGCGCTCGTCATTCATTCAGCTGTGAAAAAAGTTTGGTGACAACTGGTCAAGACTAAAGATTAGACAATTCCTCTCGTCAGTTTTAGTATAATATTTATTTTGTTAAGATTAACGTCAATGTTAGTGGAATATTCCACAATTTATATCTCTACTAGCAGAAGTAAAAAAGTAAAATAATAGTTAAAAGTAAATTAAAATAAACTGGATAAATATTATGTTCATAGCTGAAACTGCTAAAAAATTGTGTTGTTTACGTGTTGTAATATTTACACGTTACATGCAAAATTACCCCCCACCCCCCACCCCTAGTAGTACAGCGGTATGTCTTCGGACTTACAACGCTAGAGACCGGGTTTCGATATCCGTGGTGTGCTTAATTCCAAACAAACGAAGACAAACAAAAATAGATAAAAATAACTATAAATATCCTGTTTCTAATAATCTCTTCAGTAATATTGAACAACCGATTTGTTTGCATATAGAGATGTTTGTCATTCATGTTAAAATCCTTCACTATATAAAGCCATCCTGGTAAGTAATATATCACTTAATATTTTCAAAGTCAGCGGTAAGCTTGCATAGCTAAAATCCGGGGTTCGATTCCTTGCAGTAAGCAGAGTGCTGATTTTTTTCGTGATCCGTGAGAATAAAGACAGAGGTAGGATTTTGTTGTTGTTGTTAGATTCAGGACTTTCTGGTACCTGGATTCTACCCTTTAAATGCGTTCTTGGTGAGTAAGTTAAAAAAAGGAATATCCCCCAATGCTGGTTGGGGGGTTATCATGCAGTTATTAGAAAACAAAATAGTTTATTTCTATGATTGATATAATTTGTACCTGTTTTTGATGATCTTTATAAAGAACAAATTTGTTATTTTCTTTACTGATTTGTGGCGCTGATTAAAATTCTGGTGTTGGGCTCGATTACTGACTTCATCGCTTCATAAACATGCCGTGCGCGAGACTACAGTGGAAGGTAAAGCGTATATATATATATTAAAACGTTGATCTTTCTTTTATCATTATTTATTTTCTTAAATGCGTTACTCGGGTTTAAAGGAAGTCCAAGTAAACTGACTTCAGCATACTTGACTGTCGCTTTACACACCACAAGACGGAGCTGGTGTTGTTTAATTTTATTCCCAAAGCCGGGAACCAAAACAAACATGGAAATACCAAGTAGTGAACAAGAACAGGCTGATCGTAAAGGAATATTTGGTAAACAAAAAAAATGTCTCGTATTGAGTTTTAAAAGTTTTTAAAACCTTGAAGGCACGTGACATAAATTATTGCACGTGAGTTTGTGACGTCACCAATGACGCATTAGAATCAAGGCAAGTACTCTTTTAACACGCGCACGTATAAATATTGTTAGTTACCTCTTTACATGAAATCAACTAATAATCCGTGTTTCATTTATTGAATAGATATATAATAGAAATCTTTATTCAGAGTGAAGAATGTGTTTCCGCTTTTATAGTCAGCAGTAAATACTGGCTTGCTTTAACACTAGGATGGAGGAGAAAAGGCGAGAGTCTCAGAGGACTAGCGAACGAAACCAGCAGACTTGGAGTTCAATGTGAAGAATTCCCTTGATATTTGGAGCACGAGCTCATGACCCCCCCCCCCCCAAAATGAAAGCATGTAGCCCAGAAACTATGCCCGTTTTGTCTCAGTCCTCAGGGAGGTGGTGAAAACGTTATTAGGATTGTCTCCTTTTGGTAGCTTCATTCATCCGGGAATTTCGATAACTAAGTCTGGTTATTCTATTTTGAAACATTCGGTTCGATAATTTGTTTGTTTATTTTGGATATTCACGCAAGGCTACACAAGGATTATCTGCTTTAGCAGTTCATAATAGACTAGAGGAAAGGAAGCTAATCGGCAGCACCCACCGTCAACTCTTGAGATGCTCTAGCCTGAAAGAATGATGGTATTGATTGTCACCCCGATAACTCTCCCACTGCCCCTAAAATGTTAAGGCAAGTTTGTTGGGTTTTTTTTCTTCTTCTTTTGTTATCATGGAAAGAAGACGCAACTGCCGAACCTTCAGATCTGAATACCACTACTGGTTAAATCACAGATTTGAGATGTTGGTTAACACGTTTACAGTATCAAGCCACCTCAGCTTTTCATTTCAATTGAACGCTTCTAGCACCATCTATGAAATAAATTATACACTACAATTCTGTATGAAACTAAAAATAGTTCAGAAACTGTGCAAGAAAGAAAACGTGCTTAGCAGAAGGAAAAAGTAGATGGATTGTACGACAAAATCAAGGAAGCTTAGATAAAATTAGGATAACTGAAGCAGAGGGAAAACAACCGATACAGTCAAGAGAAAGGCATACAAACTGGTTCTGATACCCCCCGATATCTTCCCCGTGCATTGAACGGTACATGAGTTAGTACTGTTACATATTCGATCTGTTTTGTTTAAATTTTATGAACCTTCGTTTCAGCAAAATAAGAGGGTTGTCATGAAAGTTTTCGTAAGATGTAAACACGAACATTAAAACATCTGTTCTGTGATCGTGTACTAGAAACACAGTCTTCTTAACTTCTACATAAATTCTGTATGAAGTCCCAAAAAAAAGTAAAACCCTTCACACTACAGGTTGAAGATCTTTGTTCTTCAGAGTTATAGTTTTTGTAACTCTAGGTTTGATGGTAAGTTATAAACCTGGAATCATGTAACTCTAAGTTTGATGGTAAGTTATCAACCTGGAATCATGTAACTCTAAGTTTGATGGTAAGTTATCAACCTGGAATCATGTAACTCTAAGTTTGATGGTAAGTTATCAATCAGTTACATGATTCCAGGTTGATAACTTACCATCAAACTTAGTTACATGATTCCAGGTTGATAACTTACCATCAAACTTAGTTACATGATTCCAGGTTGATAACTTACCATCAAACTTAGAGTTACATGATTCCAGGTTGATAACTTACCATCAAACTTAGTTACATGATTCCAGGTTGATAACTTACCATCAACAACTATCAAACTTCAAGTTTCATGAGTCCAGGTTGATAACTTACCATCAAACTTAGAAATCATGTAACTCTAAGTTTGATGGTAAGTTATCAACCTGAATCATGTAACTAAGTTTGATGGTAAGTTATCAACCTGGAATCATGTAACTAAGTTTGATGGTAAGTTATCAACCTAGAATCATGTAACTAAG
>NW_013674609.1:0-920 GCF_000517525.1 Limulus polyphemus
CTATATATAATGTCATGACATTGATATGTCTGGTTTACTATGTGATATGATATACTCCTATATATCATGTCATTACATTGATATGTCTGGTTTACTATGTGATATGATATACTCCTATATATCATGTCATTACATTGATATGTCTGGTTTACTATGTGATATGGTATACTCCTATATATCATGTCATTACATTGATATGTCTGGTTTACTATGTGATATGATATACTCCTATATATCATGTCACTACATTGTTGTGTCTGGTTTACTATGTGATATGATATACTCCTATATATCATGTCATTACATTGATATGTCTGGTTTACTATGTGATGTGATATACTCCTATATATCATGTCACTACATTGTTGTGTCTGGTTTACTATGTGATATGATATACTCCTATATATCATGTCACTACATTGTTGTGTCTGGTTTACTATGTGATATGATATACTCCTATATATCATGTCACTACATTGATATGTCTGGTTTACTATGTGATATGATATACTCCTATATATCATGTCACCACATTGATATGTCTGGTTTACTATGTGATATGATATACTCCTATATATCATGTCACTACATTGATATGTCTGGTTTACTATGTGATATGGTATACTCTTACATATCATGTCATTACACTGATATGTCTGGTTTACTATGTGATATGGTATACTCCTATATATCATGTTACTACATTGTTGTGTCTGGTTTACTATGTGATATGGTATACTCCTACATATCATGTCACCACATTGATATGTCTGGTTTACTATGTGATATGGTATACTCCTACATATCATGTCATTACATTGATATGTCTGGTTTACTATGTGATATGGTATACTCCTACATATCATGTCACCACATTGATATGTCTGGTTTACTAGTATATCATATCACATCCCTATATA
>NW_013674609.1:1745-3560 GCF_000517525.1 Limulus polyphemus
ACTAGTTTACTATGTGATATGATATACTCCTATATATCATGTCACCACATTGATATGTCTGGTTTACTATGTGATATGATATACTCCTATATATCATGTCACCACATTGATATGTCTGGTCAATCCATAATTTAACAGAGATAATATATGTATATGACGCAGACAAAAATACCGATACGTCTGAAAGAAATTCCATCAGAATCACTTTCAATAAATAAAATCGTTTCTTCGTGACATGTACCACAACTAAATTGGACCACTATATGCACCTGCAATGATGTGTAATTGTCTAGTATAAACTAAGAAGAACATATCATTCAAAAGAAGTGTTCACATGATGCGTTAAGACTCGTGCAATTGTGGTGCACGTTGCACGGTTTCCTGCACACCTGCAAAAGTTCCGACGATTTCGATGTCAGCTTGTAGCTTTTTTTTTGTTATTTTCTCTGCAGTTTGAGATTGCGAGAAACACAAATAAGAAGCCATTTGCCGGTGCTTTTTAAAAACCCCTTTGTTTATCTCTTAATCGCTGCTTGACTCGAGGGTCAACGTCTGAAATGGCACGACACTAGTTGTCACAGCAATGCTGGTAGAATTGGTAAGCGGTGAGACCAAAGGGGGTCAAGTTGGGAGGTCTGGCTGGTGGGTTTTTGTTAGCGCCACCTGTGTAAAAACCGGACTTATCTGCAGCACGGTTATGACTGCAACAGCTGAATGCTTTTCACTGTCTTTCAACCAAGTATTAACTGTGATAACAATCATCAATCCAACTCCCCCCCCCCTAATCATCTCGCGCCACTTAACCCCGCTATCCACCTGTTTAACATGTCTTTGTTGTATAATCTCAGACTTTTTTTTTTAACAGTGATCACCTAAACCCTAAACAACCTATCTAGTAAGGTTCTACTGATCTAACCCTAACCAATATTCCTGCAATCGTAAACAAGCATTCGCCTTACAGGAAACAAGGACCGTTAGTGTGACCAATTAACAGTGACTTTAACATTGTTATATTTCCATTATATAAAAAAATATCTTCTCTTGCTCATTTCTTTCTTATGAACACATTGATAATTTTTTTTATTTTCGTCTGTGAGCGTGTTATTGTAATAGTTCAATTTGCTGTTTGTCCCGCCTTTTATTTTGATAATGAGAAACGTTTATTTCCAGAAATGGTGTTATTCACCTAACCAGCGGCAGTGGTAATAGCAATCTTTAAAGAAATCAATATTTTTGACATTTTACAGCATTATTTCTGGCAAAAAATAAAAAAAAAGTTTACTTCTGAAAAGAAATTTTTTTTTGAAAGTCGGGAATTTCTTCGTCATTCAAATGAAATCACGATCGACACGAAATTGTTTTTATTGTTATGAAGTTAAAAATTTTGAAGCGTTATTATTTGATAATATTATTTACATTTTTTTCTTTTTTTTGTACACAACGGTACCATTTCCAGACAACAATTAAACATTCACAATTTTGTTTCTCTTGACCCCATTGACCTGATATTGATGTCAAAACTTTATTGATATATATATATATTGAAATGAGGTACTTATGTAGTTAAGTACTAGCTCCGATACTGACTCTTGGTCACTAATCTTACCAATCTTCCTTACTAAGGAAGGTGGCCCGCATGGCCAGGTGGTTAAGGCGCTCGACTCGCAATCTGAGGGTCGCGGGTTCGAATCCACGTCACACCAAATATGCTCGCCTTTTCAGCCATGGGGGCGTTATAATGTGACGGTCAATCTCACTATTCATTGGTAAAAGAGTAGCCCAATAGTTGACGGTGGGTGATGATGACTAGCTGCC
>NW_013674609.1:4560-14526 GCF_000517525.1 Limulus polyphemus
AATTACGTTCTGTTCTTTGCTATTCTCCATGATGTGAATTTTGAATGCTATTATTAAACTTACGTATCACTCGTACCCAGTTTTAAACATGTAACACGTTAATCAATTTTGATCCGGCAGAATAAGACTTACAGAACGACGCAAGTTATGCCGGAAATATATATATATATATATCTGTAAAAACTTGTTGTGTACCGGTAACATTTCATGTGTTGGTGCAGGGACAAGCGACGAAAATGGAGAACAGGATCTGAGTTTATCAAGAACACTTCTTTAATAACAATAATGAATTAAGTGGTGAATTTACTACCACTATTCTCGGACTCATTAGTCCTAATTATTTGCGACTGCGTAAGACGAGGGCTTGTGTAACCAGTGACGTCTGTTTCAACACGTGCTTTATGAAAAAGAATTTTGATCGAATGCAAAGAAACGATTACGATCATATTTTATTCGTAGAAGAAATTATTGTTTGAGTGACTTTGATAAAATGTTAAAAGAAGTGAAGATTACCAGTATCCCATAAAATTCTGTAAGATATTACATCTTGATATATATATATATATAAAAACCCAAGATTGTCAGCATCTCTTGGAATTCTACAAGTATATTGTTAAACGCAAAGCTATACAACGGGCTGTCTGTATTCTGTTCACTAGGGTGTCGAAACCCGATTTTTTTCGTGTCATATTTACCAGGGGAACCAACCACCAAAGATCTTCTAGAAGTTAATGATTACATTTTAGGGGCTTTGTTCCGCTGTCAAACCCCTGTATGTGTTACTTTAGAAGTATTATAAATGCATTGGCGATGTTACCTGTGAGGGGGGTGGGAGGTGGGGAGACGTGTCCTCCAATTTTTACCCGATGGAGAATAGAGATCGGTTGATTACTATCATGTAAAGTCGCGGTTTCACTTTTCAATTCAACCATTACAGTCAACATAGCAAACAAATCCCCCCCCCCAGGGGGGTGGGAGGTGGGGAGACGTGTCCTCCAATTTTTACCCGATGGAGAATAGAGATCGGTTGATTATTATCATGTAAAGTCGCGGTTTCACTTTTCAATTCAACCATTACGGTCAACATAGCAAACAAATCCCCCCTCCAAATCAAATCTGTTTACACGCGACTTGGTTGTTCTGGCAGGACGTGTAATAAGACCGCTTAACACGTAGCCTGGAAGCTATGGGTCAAATGTAAGAATACTTTAACGATCGGTGGTGTAAAGTGTAAAACGTTTCATGATCAGAAGCACGTATGAAACTGAATAAGCCGGTCTTCGGTTTATAAAAGGGAAACCCAGAAACCTTACATCACCAATAAGTAACATGCAACAACAGTGGTGTCGAAACGACGAAGTTACAGACATGTAGTAGACGTTTTTTACTCGTCATCTTTCTCTCGCAACCATACGAACATATACTTTGCTTCCGTGTTTGGCATGAATTGGCGGTTAGGGTTCGAACCCCTCCATCACTAGAAACGCTCTCCCTTTCATCCACGAGGGCGTAATAATGTGACGCTAAATCCCACTCCTCGTTGGTAAAGACTTGGCGGTAGTTGGTGTTGGCTATTTGCTTTCCCTCTGCCCCCCAGTGGCACAGCTGTATGTCTGCGGACTTACAACGCTAGAATCCTGGTTTCGATACCCGTGGTGGGCAGAGCACAGACAGCCCTTGTGTAGCTTTGTGCATAATTAAAAACAAACAAACATACAAAAGCTTTCCCTCTAGTGTCTAACTGCTGAAGTAGGGTGACGACTAGCGCAGATTGCGCTCGAGTATCTTCGTGAGGAATTCAACGACAAATTCAACGACAAATTCAACGACAAATCAACCAATAATACACTGTCCATATTTCTTAGGCTGGAAGGATCACAACAGTAAAAAAAAGATGGACGCCTACGTCATACATATCCGAAGCCCGATGTGGGGTGCCGGAATTCGGAGTCCATAAATAGCGTCATTTGCGGTTGATTTGTGGGAGTAAGTCTATTTTTAGGTACACACGATCGCTGATGTTATCCCACGGAAAAGAGCGCGCAATTAAGATCAAAATAACTATTCTTTTACAAGCGGTGCGATGAGGATTGTTTAATCACCTCGCAGTAACGATAGACACCAGCGAAGATTGTCGTTATCCGAATATAAACTTAATTCAGTACAAACGAAAATGATACCTAGAGTTAATTACGGAACCCACCACCCCCTCATCATCGTCAAACGTGTTGCTTTATGGGAAGTTCCCACTAAAATATACACAGCCTCCCACTTGATGATCCACCCCCCCCCCACACACACACGTCGTCCGACAGAACAAAACAAGGAGCATATAATCAAGTATAACATTTAAAACAATTATAGCAAAAGTACTATTGCATCTGGTTATGTTTATTTGTAATTAAGCTACACGATGGGCTATCTGTGCTCTGCCCACCACGGGTATCGAAACCCGGATTCTAGCGTTGTAAGCCCACAGACATACCGCTGTGCCACTGGGGGCTATAGATTGTTTGTTTTAAGTTAAGCACAAAGCTACACGATGGGCTATCTGTGCTCTGCCCATCACGGGTATCGAAACCCGGTTTCTAGCGTTGTAAGTTCGCAGACATGCCGCCGCTGTGCCATTGGGGGGCGTTGCATCTGGTGTTTTTTTTTTAATTAGAAAAACGCGTTAAAAATATTACAAGAACTATGTATTTAATTCACAAATTACAGTTTTATTCACATTCCGCACGTATTTTAATTACCTTGACAGACAACGATGTTAATTTTCTTTTGTCTCGGTTCATATTTTCTCTTTGTCAAGAATGTCAAAAATTAGTTTTGTTTAGTTGGGTAAGCTGACATTCACTTTAACGTCGGTAGCAAGTGCTAAGCCTAATTCTCTGATTGTACGCCCCTAAAGAACTCTATGTTACACGTTACGTGGGTGTTCATTTAGTAAAATAAAAAGCGAGGTACACCTACAATTAAGTGCTCATATTCATCACTTACCGCACAATTTCTCCGAACTGTGAATTATGCACGTTTTTTGATAGGAATTACTGTTTCAAGTGGAAAGTCCCGGATGTATCTAGAGTAAATTTTCGTAGTTTTCTCAGACATAATGTTGTAATGTTCAATTTACTCTTTTCACACATGCGTGCACATTTAAGATAATATTTTATGAATTGATATTACCAGCCTTAATAGTAATGATGAGAAATTAGTTAAAACGTCGAGCGGGATACATGACAGCCATTTAGTTAAATTTAAACTTCGAAAATCATGTTTCTGCCATTTTGATCAGCTAGAAATGTCAAGCATGAGGTGTCAGCCATTTCGACAGATTTAAAATGTCGAGCATTAACATGTTGCAGGCATTTTGACAGATTTAAAGTGTCAAGCATGCCATGTTTCAGCCATTTTGACAGATTTAAGATGTTGAGCATTAACATGTTGCAGGCATTTTGACAGATTTAAAATGTCAAGCATGCCATGTTTCAGCCATTTTGACAGATTTAAAATGTCGAGCATGCCATGTTTCAGCCATTTTGACAGATTAAAAATGTCGAGCATGCCATGTTTCAGCCATTTTGACAGATTTAAAATGTCAAGCATGACATGCGTCAGCCATTTTGACAGATTAAAAATGTAGAACATGACGTGTAAACCGTTTTGACAGATTGAAAATGTCGAACATGACATGTCAAACATTTTGACAGATTAACAATGTCGAACATGACATGTCAGACCTTTGACATTAAAAATCATAAAAGTTATCCAAGAAAATTTGTACATGGTGTTTCAAAAATTGTCACAGAAGGTGTTCAACACGATGTCCGTCATTTTCAATCAGCATATCAAACCTAACTCTAAATGAAGCTACTGCAAGCATCATCTGTCTGGACAGTGGTCAATGGTCATCGTAATATCCTGATACATATTTGTTCAAATCACCAATCTCGTATTGTTGCAAATAAGAGAAATGGAGCAAATAAAAGCGATTCAGGTTTGTGGTGTAGTAAGAATTTTGGGACACCCTGAAACCACGCCCACATTTTTAGTTTGGTTTGGCTCTTCCTACAACAAGTAGTTTTTAATATACAATCACTTTAAACAGTGTGTTTAGAATCAATTATATGAAGGCAAGAAGGCGCGAAATATTTTTTATATTGTTGAGAAAATGTTTCGCGTACACGCAGTCATGACAACATTACAACAACTATTTCCAGTGCCGACGAGGTCTTTCGTTCAATACCAGCACTATTGAGGCCGACACTATTTATTTCAGGAATAACGACTGTTATGGTGTGAACTAGGTTAAGAATATGAATTGTAATTAATATAATTTTTATTTAAGTCATTTACAAATCAGATAAATTGTTATCGTTATGTTATGTTATATTCCGGAATAGATTTAATAATATGCAGTGTTATGCACGTGCAAGTAATGTATGTATTTATGAGAGTTAAATGAATAGGAGGGTAAAATGGAACAACACAGAGTCATGTCAATACAAAACACTGATGGAGAAGTAGTAGTTGTTCAATTTATTTAAAGTTGTAAATCGGAAGTAGTAGTTCTTTAACTTATGTAAAGTTGTAACTGAAGTAGTAGTTGTTCAATTTATTTAAAGTTGTAAATCGGAAGTAGTAGTTCTTTAACTTATGTAAAGTTGTAACTGAAGTAGTAGTTGTTTAATTTATTTAAAGTTGTAAATCGGAAGTAGTAGTTCTTTAATTTATGTAAAGTTGTAACTGAAGTAGTAGTTGTTTAATTTATTTAAAGTTGTAAATCGGAAGTAGTATTCTTTAATTTATGCAAAGTTGTAAATCGGAAGTAGTAGTTGTTTAATTTATTTAAAGTTGTAAATCGGAAGTAGTAGTTCTTTAATTTATGTAAAGTTGTAACTGAAGTAGTAGTTGTTTAATTTATTTAAAGTTGTAAATCGGAAGTAGTAGTTCTTTAATTTATGTAAAGTTGTAACTGAAGTAGTAGTTACTTAATTTATGTAAAGTTGTAAATCGGAAGTAGTAGTTGTTTAATTTATCTAAAGTTGTAAATCGGAAGTAGTAGTTCTTTAATTTACATACAGCTGCATTATTATTACCACGGTCGTATTGTATATAAGAAACACCTTGCCTAGGTCACTGCTATAAGTTTTTTTTATATATTAAACGAATGGCGAATACCTGCCTTATTTGACAGGCACGAAAACCAAATAAAAGGCTTAATTACCAAATCCTCATAGTTATTACCTACAACACGGGTGGCGCATGTGATGTGAACAAATGTAAACAATTCTCTATAAAATACTGTAATTAGCACGATGTATTAAAAACTATTTCCACTTACCCTGGGCTTTGCGGGTTAAACATTTACAGCCGTATAATTTTATTAGTAAATTGTAATTTTGTCAGATCGTTCAACACGTTTGAACAAAATATCATGGCCAGGTAGTTAGGGGGCGCTCTAGTCGCAATCTGAAGATCGCGGGTTCGAATCTCCGTCACACCAAACATGCTCGCCCTTTCAGCCATAAGGGCGTTAAATGTGACGGCAATCCCACTATTTGTTGGTAGCCCAAGAGTTAGTGGTGATGACTAGCTGCCTTCCCTCTAGTCATTCACTGCTAAATTAGGGACGGGTAGCGCAGATAGCCCTCGTGTCGCTTTGCGCAAAATTTAAAACAAACACAATATAAAATGCTATATGTTTATAAGAATAATTTCATTGGAAGATTTTTTTTCGAAAGAGCGACCTCTATATTCACGATAGAAGACGATGTAAATCCCGCTCCCCAGTGGTTCAGCGGTAAGTCTGAATGAAGGCTTACTCGTGATGGGCACAGCACGAACAACCCATTGTTTAGTTTTAGGCTTAACAACGTGTACACCCCATGAGTAAAGAAGGTTTTTACAGAACACCGGCCTCGTGCTTCAGAGCAATCAGAGTCTGACTTGCTTCTTAGTTAGACTCATCATGTTACCAACAACAGACACCACAATATCACCAAACACATTCAGAGTAACGTATCACACGAGGCTCGAGCATGTTGGGGAGTGGCTAAGAATCCTTTCCTACAGAATATTTACCCTCCCTCTGGTGAGTAATTCAAAATTAGGGACAGCTACACTTGAACCCTACTGACCTGGCCGTTTAACCCATGTGTCACATATGATTGAAAATATATACATGCATAGGTGACACATAAACGTACTTACACCAGCGTTATTTTCACTAGTATACAGAATTATTAAACTTACAAACAGACAGGCATCACCGGTCAGCAGCAAACTTTAGCTACTTTACTTAACCGAATAGAGGGATTGACTGTAACGTTTATAACACACTTTAGTTGAAAGTGCAGAGCGTGTTCAACAGCAAATTGCGGCTCGAACCGTGGACTATCCGTTAGAAGCCTAACGCTCGGCCCTTTCAATTACCAATCATTCAGTAAATATTTAAACTTTAAACAAATGAACTAAACAAGATAAGGCTAACCGTCAAACGCACTCCTGTATACATTAATTATTTCCAAGTTGTGATCAAAAGAAAGTTGATTGCATAAATCAAAACTAAAACAACTTAGAAAACAATATAGGCAATCGTTTACAACAAACTGACTTAACGTCGTAAAACAATAGGCCAGGGAACTAAAACTATAATGATTAGATTACGCTTGATCATCAGTTGGTTACCTTTGCTGTTAGCGACATTTTCGGCCGTAATCCCAATAATAACATCGCACGAGGTTCAACCAACATGAGTAATTGAGGTCAGTCCTAAATCCACACAGTAGCCTACACTGCAAAATCATTTTCAGAATATTAGTACTAATTTAAAATAAATTAAATGTTACATCCAATAGAAATAACTAACTAACTATAAAGAAAAGTGAAATAACAACAACAACAAATAATTACTTACAACTGACACCAGAGCTGTTTCTAGTTTATAAACGGTCAACTCACACACAAAAAAACAACAACAACATTCTCCAATATTTCTAAGGGTTTAAAGTTCTTTTCTTGTTTTGTTTTAGAACTTTCGCGCAAAGCTAAATAAGAGATATTTGAAAATAGAGGTCACAAAATTTTAACTTATAGGTTAAAGAGAAGTAAGTTAATATTTTATGTTACATAGTAGAGGAGGAGTGGAGAGCAACAAATGAGGCAAAGGATTTCGAGTTCAGAAACTTTATTAGTATTATTTTGGATATATACTCGAAACCTTTGAAAACTTGGAGAATGGGTGCTTGTATTCTGGAATCTTTATGGGAAGTAGGATGTATGAAGTACAAAGTAGGGATGTGTGAAGTACAAAGTAGGGCGTATGAAGTACAAAGTAGGGATGTATGAAGTACAAAGTAAGCTGTGTGAAGTACAGAGTAGGGATATATGAAGTACAAAGTAGGGATGTATGAAGTACAAAGTAGGGATGTATGAAGTACAAAGTAAGCTGTATGAAGTACAGAGTAGGGATGTGTGAAGTACAAAGTAGGGTGTATGGAGTACAAAGTAAGCTGTGTGAAGTACAAAGTAGGGCGTATGAAGTACAAAGTAGGGATGTATGAAGTACAAAGTAAGCTGTGTGAAGTACAAAGTAGGGATGTGTGAAGTATAAAGTAAGCTGTGTGAAGTACAAAGTACGGATGTGTGAAGTAGAAAGTATGATGTGTGAAGTACAAAGTATGGATGTGTGAAGTACAAAGTAGGGATGTGCGAAGTACAAAGTAGGGATGTGTGAAGTACAAAGTAGGGATGTATGAAGTACAAAGTAAGCTGTGTGAAGTACAAAGTAAGATGTGTGAAGTACAAAGTAGGGATGTGTGAAGTACAAAGTAGGGATGTATGAAGTACAAAGTATGGATGTGTGAAGTACAAAGTAGGATGTATGAAGTACAAAGTAAGATGTGTGAAGTACAATGTAGGGATGTATGAAGTACAAAGTAAGCTGTGTAAAGTACATAGTAGGGATGTATGAAGTAGAAAGTAGGGATGTATGAAGTATAAAGTAGGGATGTATGAAGTACAAAGTAGGGATGTATGAAGTACAAAGTAGAGATATATGAAGTATAAAGTAGGGATGTATGAAGTACAAAGTATGATGTATGAAATATGAAGTACAAAGTAAGCTGTGTGAAGTACAAAGTAGGGATGTGTGAAGTACAAAGTATGGATGTGTGAAGTACAAAGTATTGATGTGTGAAGTACAAAGTAAGCTGTGTGAAGTACAAAGTAGGGATGTTTTAAGTACAAAGTAGGGATGTGTGAAGCACAAAGTAGGATGTATGAAGTACAAAGTAGGAATGTATGAAGTACAAAGTAGGGATGTTTGAAGTACAAAGTAGGGATGTGTGAAGCACAAAGTAGGAATGTGTGAAGCACAAAGTAGGATGTATGAAGTACAAGGTAGGGATGTGTGAAGCACAAAGTAGGGTGTATGAAGTACAAAGTAGGAATGTGTGAAGTACAAAGTAGAATGTATGAAGTACAATGGCCCCTTTTGTCAGACACGTTATAAGACTTTGAACTCTTCCTTCTACCCAAAGTCCTCAGGTGATTCAGCGGTAAGGTTACTGAGGTTCGATTCTCCGCGGGGGACAGAGTGCAAATAAACTATTCTGTACCAAAAATACAACCTCTCCCCCCCCCGAAAAAGACGATACAATTAATCATCATAAAATAGCTTAATGTCTTATTATACACACCTAGAAATGGACCTTGCCCTAAATAGTTTACTTCTGATAAGTATAACCGAAAACTTGATTGCACCTAGCCAGAGTTATTTTACCTAATATACTTGAATCTTAATCAAGGTGTGTTTTACATCCTACTGCTTTATCTAAAACACTTTTCTTACAGAATAAGGGATGGGCAAGCGATTATCTGATCCGGATGGGTATTTGTGTCTTTCCTCACGTGTAAGGTGTGTGTGTAATGATGTAAAAAAAATAATATAATAAGTGTATCCGGTTTCTTCCAAAAATAGCACGAATATGTGGGTTGCACAGTATTTAACAAACAATTCAAACGTTTCCATTTTGTTTTAGGCTTAGAGCGACAGTAAACATTGCAACGCTCTGACACATGTTTACGATTGCAAAATTTATTATACGTATTTGTTGTATATCGGAATATTTCGTTCATGAGTAGTTTTTTTTTTTTCTTAATGTCAATATGTAGCACGCCCAGTGGGATGATAGACAGTAGCGTTAACTTGCAGATTTGACTTGGTAAAATTACCTTTCGGTGTTAAGCCCACATTAGGCTTAACCGAATGCAGGGGTGCGCCAGTAATAACCTACTTTTTACGTCACGGCGACGAAACAAATGAAATAACCTCCGCATGCGTCATAGACGGTCAACCAGCATCACGTCTTTATTTCAGTTTTTCTCTTTGTTTGGCGGAAAAAAGTCCTGTCAGGCAGCAAAAACTCGGCATTGATATATAAACACACAAATAAAAACAAATCATTAACATTTATTTTACACACCAATGTATGAAAACACGTGAAAAGTTCACCCTAAAACCTTCGGGGTTACATCCTTATAACTGTGGTCTCATCTCTCTGTCTATCTATTTCTACCTATCTGTCAATCAGTATATTTGTTTATGCCTGTCTGTCCATCTATTTATTTGTGTCTATCTACTTATCTGTCTATCTATTTGTGTCTACCTACTTATCTGTCTATCTATTCGTGTCTATCTACTTATCTGTTTGTCTTCTATCTGACTTTCTGTAGTTATCTGTCTGTCTTCTATCTATCTGTGTCTGTCTGTCCATCTATTTATTTGTATCTATCTACTTATTTGCAACTTTCTGTATTTATTTGTTTGCCTTCTATCTGTATTGTGCCCGGCATGGCCAGGTGGATAAGGCGCTCGACTCACAATCTGAGGGTCGCGGGTTCGAATGCGCATCCCACCGAACAAGCGCGCCCTTTCAGCCGTGGGGGCGTTATAATGTGACGGTC
>NW_013674609.1:15444-16722 GCF_000517525.1 Limulus polyphemus
ATTTGAAGGGTTACATATAGGTTCGACTGCGTATATTAAGTTCGACTGAGTGTATTTGAAGGGTTACATATAGGTTCGACTGCGTATATTTGAAGGGTTACATATAGGTTCGACTGCGTATATTAAGTTCGACTGAGTGTATTTGAAGGGTTACATATAGGTTCGACTGCGTATATTTGAAGGGTTACATATAGGTTCGACTGAGTATATTTGAAGGGTTACATATAGGTTCGACTGAATGTGTTTGAATATACTCAGTCGAACCTATATGTAACCCGATAGTGGGGAAGTTACATGAAATTGTAACTTACGTACACCTGGAAACAAGTTTGTTAACCCTTCAAGAAGCAATAATTCACTATTTAGTTTTAGATTTTAAAAGTGGTTATAAGATCAATTGAATAGGAATAAAAGAGGATCTGTTTGCTTCTTATCGTTTTATTACCATATTTATAACAGAGGCACCCCCCCCCCAATAAACCCCTGTTCATATGTAAACTTAGGAAGAACAGTATTAACACTTAATGGAATATCACAATTATTATTTTTTTTACAAGTATCTGTGTGTCAGTAATTTTAAAGATCAAATATTTTTGTTGTCCTAATAACTCGCAACAAACAAAGCGTGAAATCAGGTGTATCTTGTAACAGTCATTGACAATTTTTATGACTGAAAAAAAGAGGTACTTTTGGGACATAAGGGCAGGGGCATGAGCCCTTCCCCCCGTGTACGTCACAGCTCTTTTTAGAATTTAGAACAATTAACGTACTGTCTAAGTTTACGCCCCACGCATGCGCATTACAGCCAAAGGCACATCGAAATGAGGACCTTGTACCGGACATCTAGACATTTTAATATGGTATATTATATTATAGGAATTTTCAGTTTTGTAAGGCTTTACGAATGTCATTTTTTTTTCTATCTAATAATAAATTTATTTATTAGACAGGAAGGAGAATTGAGATGGGATACAAGTATGATCGATCTTCCTGTGAGGCTTTTTTGTGTGTCCAAAGAAAATACAAAGTTTGTGATTACCTAATGAACATTCGATATACCCTCTTATCAGTTCTCTGTGGTAACAAAACTTCGCTACTAACACTTATTACTGTTTAATTACGTAACCCAAATCTGTTCCAGATGTAACCCTCGGGTCAAATTTATTTACGCCTGTCACTTGTGAGGGGCGTGAAAATTTTCAATAGACAACAGCTAACTCTGCCAACGCACAGTCATATAACACGAGCTTTTTTTTTTTATGAGGAAGGGAGGGGAAA
>NW_013674609.1:17328-20700 GCF_000517525.1 Limulus polyphemus
TATGTTTGTTGAGTCAAGAAAAAAATGCCTAAAACAACAATTAATCCAAACTTTGCATTCATCTTTTACTTCAAAATCACGTTATTCGATCTTGATTTTATTGACACGATTTTTTTTGAATAGTGTACAACTTCCGTGCTGGAAAGTGGACGTGTTTATAAACCGAGTTTACCGATTTTTAGAGGCTCAAAGATAAAGAAAAACGACCTTCAGCGGCACTTACAAAAGACTTGCTTTGTATCAGTTTAGTGATTCATAAAATGACGTGAGGAGTAACACATAAAAAAAAAAAATAGTTCCAAGTTCAGAGACTTAATATTTGGTCTTTAAATGCTTTGGCGTAACACAGTGTGTGTGTTCTATTTAAGCCGAAAATATAGCCCTGGGGAACAACTACTGTTTTTACTTCCTTGCATTAAACGAAGACTGAAAACTTATAATGATACTAGCAACAATAAAGACAAAAAATTAGACCCAAGAAGCCACATTATACAAAGAAACAGCTTTAGGGTGAATAATCGTTATACTTCTCAAAGTAAAAAACAAGTATAACCCGCCGTTAATCAAACACGTATTTGACAGAGGTAATTTTCCGGGATTAGCGAAATTCTGCAAGGGCTAGAGTAAAAATAATTTAAGGTTTAATCCCGCCTTGATGTAAAATGGGACGGTTAACGTACGTATCATAGTTAAGTAAAACAAAGAAATTAACGTATTGACTAGGCCTACTACAAACCTTTCAAAAAATGCCAGGTCTACGAGGATCAAATGATGTTTAATGTATGTGTTGGGGGTGGTGGGGGGAAGTATCCAGTGAAAACGAAACAAGCAATACTTGTAGCTGCTCATTATTGGCGATCGTTACGCTCATTTTGGCGAGTTGATTGAATAAATGTGATAAACTGTGTGTACGTTTGCTACTTCGGAGAATACGGTGTCCAACCTGGGATATAAAGCGTCCCCATAATCTCGGGGTAAATGTGGGATTGACCGTGATTTTATTAACGCCCCCACGGCTGAAACAGCGAGCATGTTTGATGGGACGGGGATTCGAGCCCGCGACCCTCAGATTGCGAATCAAGCGCCCTAACCACCTGGCCATGCCGGGGCCTTAATACGTTGAAGGTAGAAAGTTAGGACTAAAGAAAGTTGATATACCGTCGTCTTGAAACATTTAAAAACAACATATTACTGTGTGTGTGTGAACTAACTAAAGCGAGAAGTATTTAAACAAAGTCGATATTAGCGTGGTCAAGGTGGTCATTATATTTGTACGACTGAGAGGCGTGTACGTAAATTAGACGTCGTATTTTTATAACCAAGATGTGTTTTTCTTTCTTTAGTGTGTTTGATAAGAGATGATATTATAACTTGTAAACATTCTATCTGGTCATTAATCTATTATTGAAATATTCAGATATAAAATTCTGATTTAAGTGTCATTAACGTATGGATAGAATAATCTAAAGACATCGAAACTAAACCAAAGATCCCCAGTTTCGATCTAGTCTTATCTCCAAATGCATTTTGGGGTGCGGAGATATTTAAACTTCCTATATTTGAGGATTTATTTATTTTTTAAGCACAAAGTTACACAATGGGCCATCTGTGCGATGCTAGTATCGAGACCCGATTTTTAGCAACAGAAGCCCTCGGAGTTATCGTTGAGCTACTGTGGGGGGGGGGAGGGGCAGAATTGTGTGGAGTCTAGATAGCTAAACTTTACTTGCTACGAAGATAAGACTTGTCATCATACAAAAAATAACTGGTAATTTGGTCGTTTGTTCTGTTGATACTTGCTTCTTTTCATAATTTGTGAAAGTGAGTTTAATGCAGAATTGTTATAATTAAGATATGCTAATACAAACTTTGTATAGTAACATTAATTTTAACGTTAAGTAACATTTCATTGCAAAATTTAATGCAACAAAGTGGGCTTGCGCATGGCGTCATTAGGCCTAGGATTGTACCATCGCTATTCGAAATTGTACGCCATTAGGCCTACGATTGACAGTTGCTATTCGAGAAAAACGTGCGTGTTTGTTAGTAAGAAACAGATAAAAAAAACGACGTGTCTGTTCAGATATATAAAAATTGGCCTAATATTAAACTTCTCTTTGTGGAACAATAGCTTTTGTGCGACAAATAGGATAATTGAAGAGAGAAATACTGATGAATCTTGAGTCACAGGATTTTGTACATATATGGTTTTTAGAATAAGCTGACGTTTTTCACATTTGTGGTATCCCATGCAGCAGAATTACGTTACCACTCAGGAAGAAGAAAACGTTTTCTTAGAATACAGAAGGACCACAGTTTACAAAGTGATAGTCTTAAGTAAGGAAAAAGGCATATCGTGAATAATGAACAATTAAAGAAACATGTCATCGCAAACTAAAACTATATATATATACAATAAAAATAATAGTGCTCTGCGACAGTATCAAAGATAACACAAGTTTTTACTACTTCGCGTACTGTTTCCTCTAATAATTCAGTAAGGTGACTCAAACATTTTGGTAAATAATGCCGAACCACAACTCAAAATGTTGCCCTAAAAGGGCAGCTGTATGATGACGACGACAGATGAAACTCGTATCATCATTGTAAGAACTGTTGTTATTAAAATTCTCCACCTTTAACATCTTCTGGGAGAGCTACATTTTTTTTTTTTGGTAATCAAAGGTAATCGTTATCTATACCTCGCCAACATCAACAGTTTAGCATTCATAGAAGATGTTAAATATAATAACCTTCTTCACACCTTTGTCTTTAAACGTGGAACATTTCTAAAAGGTGTTAAATATAATAACCTTTTTCGCACCTTTGTCTTTAAACGTGGAACATTTCTAGAAGATGCTAGATATAATAACCTTCTTCACACCTTTGTCTTTAAATTTGGAACATTTCTAGTAGATTTTAAACATAATAACCTTCTTCACACCTTTGTCTTTAAACGTGGAACAATTCTAGTAGATGTTAAACATAATAACCTTCTTCACACCTTTGTCTTTAAACGTGGAACATTTCTAAAAGGTGTTAAATATAATAACCTTTTTCGCACCTTTGTCTTTAAACGTGGAACATTTCTAAAAGGTGTTAAATATAATAACCTTTTTCGCACCTTGTCTTTAAACGTGGAACATTTCTAGAAGATGTTAAATATAATAACCTTCTTCACACCTTTGTCTTTAAACGTGGAACATTTCTAGAAGATGTTAAACATAATAACCTTCTTCACACCTTTGTCTTTAAAGGTGGAACATTTCTAGAAGATGTTAAATATAATAACCTTCTTCACACCTTTGTCTTTAAACGTGGAACATTTCTAGAAGATGTTAAATATAATAACCTTCTTCACATCTTTGTCTT
>NW_013674609.1:21465-23289 GCF_000517525.1 Limulus polyphemus
CAGACATACTGCTGTGCCACGTGGGGGGGGGGCGGGTCAGTAGCCAGGTGTGTGTGTGTGTGTGTGTGTGTGTGTGTGTGGTGGAGGGGCCTATCCCCCGCTTTCTCTCTGTGAGAACTGCTCCTATGTAGGGGTAACCACCGCTATTTCTGTTAGCTGATCACTCTCTCACGTAATGTTTTTTTTCAATACAAATCTATACAGTAGGTTATCTGTGCTTTGTCCACCACGAGGAATCGAACCACGGATTTTAACGTTGTAAGTCCGTAAAGTTACCGGTGATCTACTAAAATGTTAGCTGTTTGGAAAAACAAATTAATTTATCGGTCACTCAAAATTTCTTACAAATTCTTTTAATGCTCCACCCAAGGTACGATGTCCACTGGATTATCAGAATATTTATTAAGATTTCTACATCCAAACTGGCCCTTAACTACAACATCCAAACTGACCCTTAACTACAACATCCAAACTGACTCTTAACTACTTTAGTCACAGCTCTTGCTTAGGAAGTGTAGGCCTTTTTTTTTTTGATTCACGTCTGTAACATTATTAATTATTATAATCGCATCACGACATACAACATTTGTTAAGTGTGGCAATATATATATATATATATATATATAATAATGAGCTGAAGCTTCGTTCTTATAACTTCGTCAGAAGCGACATTTAATCATTTTCTTTTCTTAAAACTTTACCAGAAGCGACCTTTTACTCAACGTTTCGTGTTTTAATTTCACCGGAAGCGACCTTATACTCAACGTTTCATGTTTTAACTTTAACAGGAACGACCTTCTACTCAACGTTTCGTGTTTTAATTTCACCGGAAGCGACCTTATACTCAACGTTTCATGTTTCAACTTTAACAGGAACGACCTTCTACTCAACGTTTCGTGTTTTAATTTCACCGGAAGCGACCTTATACTCAACGTTTCATGTTTCAACTTTACCAAAAGCGACCTTTTACTTAACGTTTCCTGTTTCAACTTTACCAGAAGCGACCTTCTACTCAACGTTTCATGTTTTAATTTCACATTTCATTTTTAATTTGTTTTAAACAAGCTATATTTTACTGACTTGTACGTCATGTTGTGTTCAATACAATAATATTACACACAAAACTTGTTAACTCTAGTGAAGTGATCAACTTTCTACTGATTTGTACGTCATGTTGTGTTCAGTACAGTGATATTACACACAAAACGTGTTAACTCTAGTGAAGTGATCAACTTTCTACTGATTTGTACGTCATGTTGTGTTCAGTACAGTGATATTACACACAAAACGTGTTAACTCTAGTGAAGTGATCAACTTTCTACTGATTTGTACGTCATGTTGTGTTCAAGACAGTGATATTACACACAAAACGTGTTAACTCTAGTGAAGTGGTCAACTTTCTACTGATTTGTACGTCATGTTGTGTTCAAGACAGTAATATTACACACAAAACTTGTTAACTCTAGTGGTCAACTTTCTACTGATTTATACGTCATGTTGTGTTCAGTACAATAATATTACACACAAACTTGTTAACTCTAGTGGAATGGTCAACTTTCTACTGACTTGTACGTCATGTTGTGTTCAACACAGTGATATTATTTTGTAAATAATTTGTCAGTTAGTGTCGTGTAAGAGATCAAACTGAAAGCGTCTGAGTATATTGAACCGAAATATATCTCTTGGCTATGTAGAATATAAGTCTGCCAATTACATTGTTTTGGGAGAAAAAAGGGATCTGACCATGAAACTAGTTGTTAGCGTGCAAAAAATAAAAATGGTGCATTTATAGAATGACGTGGGGGCGTTATAATGGGACGGTCA
>NW_013674609.1:24315-29274 GCF_000517525.1 Limulus polyphemus
ATTCGTTGGTAAAAGAGTAGCCCAAGAGTTGACGGTGGGTTGTGTATACTAGCTGCCTTTCCTATAGTCTGCCACTTCACAATTAGGGACGGTTAGCGCAGATAGCCTTCGCGAAATACAAAGAAACTAACGACAAAATTATTCAAAGAAAGACGGACATACAGATACGAATAAATCTGATTTCATGAACTTACTTTTCTCGATACGAATACAACATTAACAAACGCCTTCTTTAAAATATCCCACGAACTGGTTTTAAAAAAAAAAAAGAGAACAAAAACCCGTTTTCTGATGGACACGTCGGTCACTCTGATCCGCCCAATTCGACATTGTTTTACTTTCAAAACTAGTGGAGTCTTTTGTCGACACACGTGACCACTTTGTACAGGCCGTTTCATTTTTTTTTTAAGAGTTTAAAACGAAAGATCTTAAATTAAAGAAAACCAAAACCTATAATATACTGTCAATGTTTCAGGGACTATACTGACGGATTGAGAAATTGATTGAGCTTTATTGTTAATTAATAATAATAAAAAAATTATAGAGGTTCTGCCAACAGAAATCGTTCTTAATTTGTTGGTTTTCGGGCCTTAGACCCAACTTCTGATCCCATCCCATGTTCAAATCAGGACGTTTCGGATCAAAGCTACATAATGGCCTATCTACCCACGCTTTGCCCACTGTCGGCATTTAACTCCGAATTTTAGCGTTATAAGCCCCAAAGCTTACCACTGAGTCACCGTTGAGGCCGTCTCACCTTAAGTACGACTTTCTTCATTTTATATCTGAACAAAAACGTTTCGTTCAACACCATATTGATTTTCCTGACACCATGCATTTATGTGCACACTATAAACAAGATAATTTGAATACAGAATGGTTTCGTTCACTAATTAATAGCAGCATCAGAACTTCCGACCGGAGTGGCGCCTTATGTGCACCTGGGATGAATGATAAATCTAGAAATCCCTAGGGTTAAGAGAAGGCAGCACGACAGCGGCACCCGCCACCACAGAGGTTTATCCGGCTCTTTCAACCAAACAATAGGATTGACTGTTACTGTCATAACGCAGCCCAAAATGAGTTGTTTGTTTGTAACTAAGCACAGAGCTACACAATGGGCTATCCGTGCTTCGCCCACCGCAAGTATCGAAACCCAGATTCTAGCGTTGTAGAAAAACGAAACCGTAGAACAAGCGTGTTCAGAAACATTACGTCTCGAACCCAAGATCCTTTGAGCCCGATACGCTAACCACTAGGCCACGCCTGACCCTTCTCTTTTCCGCCGTGACTTCATAGGTTACAACTTATTATATACGAAATACTTCAAGTTAGTAATTTAGACAGTATGTCATAGCACTGAATGAAGCGATAGCAACTGTTGTTTTTGTATTTTTCGGTTAAAAATGATTCAAACCCAAGATTATCCTTTAAAAGAATGTCAAAAATGCATTACAACTTTAAACGAATACGAACTTGATATAAATGGGTAATAAACATAATTTTTTTTTTCGAACGAAGTAGAAATACGTAGTTTGTTCAAAACAACAAAAAAGAAAGTCAGGCGCGGACCAAGTAACTCGTGAGTCGGCTAGACACGTACAGTAAACCAATACTAAAATACCTGGAAGTGGCGATGAGTGTACAACTGACCCGAACACATCATAAGGTCGCCCTACATATGGATGTACTTGGCTTACTCAACCGATCGTTAGCTACGATCGAAACCGGCGCAGTTTCACAAAATCTGAAAATCATCATCGAATTCGTATTTCACATTAATACCACCAAGTATAGTAAGGTTGTCTGTTTCACATTAATGCCACCAGGTATAGCAAGGTTATCTGTTTCACATTAATACCACCAGGCATAGCAAAGTTATCTGTTTCACATTAATACCACCAGGTATAGCAAGGTTGTCTGTTTCACATTAATACCACCAGGTATAGCAAAGTTATCTGTTTCACATTAATACCACCAGGTATAGCAAAGTTGTCTGTTTCACATTAATACCACCAGGTATAGCAAGGTTGTTTGTTTCACATTCATACCACCAGGTATAGCAAGGTTGTCTGTTTCACATTAATACCACCAGGTATAGCAAGGTTGTCTGTTTCACATTAAAACCACCAGGTATAGTAAGGTTGTCTGTTTCACATTAAAACCACCAGGTATAGCAAGGTTGTCTGTTTCACATTAATACCACCAAGTATAGCAAGGTTGTCTGTTTCTCATTAAAACCACCAGGTATAGTAAGGTTGTCTGTTTCACATTAAAACCACCAGGCATAGCAAGGTAGCCTGTTTTACATTAATACCACCAGGTATAGCAAAGCTGTCTGTTTCACATTAATACCACTAAGTATAGCAAGGTTGTCTGTTTCACATTAATACCATCAGGTATAGCAAGGTTGTCTGTTTCACATTAATACCACCAAGTATAGTAAGGTTGTCTGTTTCTCATTAAAACCACCAGGTATAGCAAGGTTGTCTGTTTCACATTAATACCACCAGGTATAACAAGGTTGTCTGTTACGTATTTCACATTAATTTTGTTTGTTTTTTTGTTTGAATTTATGTACAAAGCTACACAATGGGCTATCTGTACTCTGCCCACCACGGGTATCGAAACCCGGTTTCTAGCGTTGTAAGTCCGCAGACATACCGCTGTGCTACTGGGTAGCTTCACATTAATACCACCAGGTATAGCAAGGTTGTTTGTTTCCCCCCCGCGGTACCTCATATTACTTTTTAAAAGATAAATATTATCATATCACCATTAAGTGTCAGATATTGAACTGTTTGTACATGTTTACAACAGAGTTAACTCACCCACTCACCAGCCCCCCCAAGCCTCCATCAAAAACTTTCCTTTGCTATGGCACTAACTTTGAACTTCATTTTTGTCAGGGGGAAGCGGCTTTCAATGAACCTGAAACTATCAGATATCTCTCTCACATGAAGAATATCTAGTGAAGCTAAATAGGCCCCCATAGGAATATTTGTACTCCAGGGTGACCGCCGACGCTAGCTCCCTCTACACAAATCTGTGCCTCTTAACCACTAAATAAATGATCCCATGCAGCTTACCTTAATACTTTAGGATGTGAAACACACAGAGAATCTTCTAGAATCCTCTGTGACAATAAAGATGTCTGTTCTGTAACATAACATCAGGATATGAACATCAACACACACAGAATCTTCTAGAATCCTTTGTGACAATAAAGATATCCGTTCTGTAACATAACATCAGGATATGAAACATCAACACACACAGAATCTTCTAGATTCCTCTGTGACAATAAAGATATCCGTTCTGTAACATAACATCAGGATGTGAAACATCAACACACACAGAATCTTCTAGAATCCTCTGTGACAGTAAAGATGTCCGTCCTGTAACATAACATTAGGATGTATAATATTGAATAAAATACATTTAAAATTCCTTAAGTAATTTCAAATAACCAACCAGATGACACTTAAAAATAACTAATAAATCTGATAAAAACAAGTAACCTGCTGGATATAACAGTTGAGATTAAAATTTAACCAAATTATTAAAGATAACATTTCAGACTGAATATTTACCAAACTGTTGAATATAACAGCTAAAACTCCAGTTTAACCAATCTGTCGAGTATAACAGCTAAAACTCCAGTTTAACCAATCTGTCAAGTATAACAGCTAAAACTCCAGTTTAACCAAATTGTTGAACATAACAGCTAAAACTCCAGTTTAACCAATCTGTATAGTATAACAGCTAAAACTTCAGTTTAACCAATCTGTATAGCATAACAGCTAAAACTCCAGTTTAACCAATCTGTCGAGTTTAACAAATTAAAAGTTTAAACAATCACTTACACACTGGTATGATATCTCACTCCAGTCTTTAGTAATTTTTAATTCCAAACTAATAAAAATTGAAACAAATAACAAGAGTCCAGTCCAAGTGCTTTCTAGATTTCTGTCTTACATTTACAATGAACGATAGAGAGGTTTATCTTGAGTTTCTGCATCTTTAATCTTACTGTGCTTTCTAGATTTCTGTCTTACATTTACAATGGTAGAGAGATTTACCTTGAGTTTCTGCATCTTTAATCTTACTGTGCTTTCTAGATTTCTGTCTTACATTTACAATGAACGATAGAGAGGTTTACCTTGAGTTTCTGCATCTTTAATCTTACTGTCTCTACATCTTGTATACAGGATAGAATTTCTCGATAAACAACTTTTATCGCAATACTGTTTTTTTTAAAGTACAATTCCTAATGACACATTTATATAAGAAAAGAAAGACAAATCAATGCAAGAAACTTTTCAACAGAAATCACCCGCATCAGCAAAACCTATTATAACGCGGTATGTATATAACTCTAGAATGAGTCACGATCTCAACAGGAATGTCCAGAGACTCATCCTTCTAGTCGCTCTGACTAGGAAACCTTAATATAAATACAATCGACCATCAGACTCGTGATTACAAACGTGAAGCTATACGTCACATCGCATCAACTGATGTTTCATAATCTGGTCGGTCCAACTATTTGTGGTTCCGATACACGGGACCCAGAGAGTAATAAATATTACAAGTAATAAGTGATAAGAATCTTAAGGAAGTAATAATATTAAAATACATTGTACATTTTCGCCAAGTTTCAACCAAATGTTCGGTCACACTGTCAACATGTTCATCCCAGCTCGGTCTTCGTCGTCGGTCTCCAGGAAATTTCTACAAGCATTGATTTTATCTCTGTCCTCTTTATGCACGAACTGTAAAAACAGCAAAAGATCACAACTGACGATAAAAGGTAGTTTTAAAAAAATGACTCTTCTTTCGTTGTGTTAGAGTAACGTGTGAAGTGTCAGTGGGCCACGAGTTGTTTGTCCAGAGATATCTCGCTCAGGGACTCAAGCTGATGCAATAAACTATGTTTAGTAACGGATTTCAGCTCGG
>NW_013674610.1:0-3452 GCF_000517525.1 Limulus polyphemus
ACGAATAATTAAAGTTTGGTTATGTCTAGTTATTGTTTGTCACTAGATAGACGAATAATTAAAGTTTTGCCATGCTTTAATATAGTTCGTCATTAATAAACAAAGAAAAAGTTTGGTCATGTTTCATTATTGTTCACTACTATATGAAGTTGCCGCCCATTCTACAAAATTTCATCATAAATGCCCCCCCCCCCCCCCAGTGATACGGCGGCATGTCTGTGGAATTACAACGCTAAAAACCGGGTTTCGATACCCGTGGTGGGCAAAGCACAGATAGCCCATGGTGCAGCTTTGTGCTTAATTACAAACAAACAAACATCATCGTAAATACTCTGCCTAAACAATCTATCAAAGGAATAAATATTGTTTGTGCTTGTCTCGTTATTTTTCTTCATTAAATAAACGAATACATAAAGTTCAGCCATGTCTCGTTATCATTTGTCGCCAAATAAATGGATATGCAAATTTTGGTCTTGTCTCATTATTGTAAAGATAAAGCCATAAAACGTGTCCACGTGTTGTTAGTGTTCGTCACCATTAAAATAAAATCGAAGTAAGGACTTACTATGTTTCATTTATTAGTCATTAAATAAACAAAATAAACCATATGTCATCTTTGTTGGTCACTAAATAAATAAAGTAGTAAAACTTGACCATGTGTCATTACTACTCGTTCTTAAATAAAAAATGAATAAAGCTTGGTTATGTCTCGGTATTGTTCGCTAAGACGTAGACAGAGAAGTATAGTTTAGTCATTTCTTCATTATTGCTCGCAGAAAATAAACGATTAGGTACAGTTTAGCTATGTCTCGTAAATGTTCTTCACCGGATAAACGAATAAATAAATTTTGGTCATGTCTCGTTATTATCGTCAAAAAATAAACGTCACGAAATATATGAAGAATAAAATGTTGGTCATTTATCATCATTATTATTCGTCAATAACTAAATAAAGTTTGTCCATGTGCCTTTATTAAAATACTCAAACGATCAACGTCTTCAGGTTTACAGTTAAAAACTTTATTCTGAGAATATTAACGGTCTCAACATAGACACTGCATGTTTCGATGTACAATCACGTCATCTTCAGGAGCGTGCAATCAGAATCAGTACAAACCATATACATACATGTATATATACCAAAGCCATTAGTCATATGACTCAATATTAATACTTAATTTACTTAATAAACTCAAAGAAGATCACGCCATCTACATACTTTCTGATTTTTCAACCCTTCATCCTTATTTCAGATATGATAGCCATCTTTAGTGTGTCTCATTATTTCTATATATTCTCTAATATTTCTAGCCGTCATATCATTTGGTTATACCAAAATAGTTTTTTCCTACCGAATGATACGATGGCTGAAATATCAGGATGTATAGAAATATATATATAAGGTTTGCATTGATTCTGATTTCACACTCCTGAGGATGACGAGATTCGACGTCGAAACATGTGGAGTGTCTGTTTTAAGACCATTGACGGTCTCAAAATAAAGTTTTGTATTGTGTACCTGAAGTACTGATTGTTTTAAGTATATTTACAAAAGAACCTTGAATTTTACCCTTGTAATGTATCATTATTGTTCGACATTAGATAATAGACTAAGAAAAGTTTAGCCATGCCTAATTATTGTTTATCATTATATAAACTAGTAAGTGTAGTATGAAAATATCTCACTATTTTAAAATAAGTAAATGAATGTCTCGTTACTGAATAAACGAATAAGTAAAATTTGGCTGTGTCTTATTATTATTTGTCACGTAAGCGAATAAGTAAAGTTTAGGCTTGACTCATTATTGTTCGTCCCTAAATAAATAAAGATTTAAATTTTTGTCATGTCTCCCAATTGTTCGCCATTAAACGAACAAACAATTAAGTTTGGTATTGATCCCTTATCGTTATTCATGAAATATGCAAAAATATATAGTTGTTTAAGATTCATTTTGGAAAGTTTCAATGGAACAAAACCGCTTAATTAGGGGAGACTTCTTCCGAATTAAAAACTTTATAAGAACATCACGAAATCATACACAGCAGCTCGCAACGACGTGTTTTAACAACTTAAAAGTTTACGTATTGTTTGCTGTTATAATGTGACGGTCAATCCCACTATTCGTTGGTAAAAGAGTAGCCCAAAAGTTGGCGGTGGGTGGTGTTGACTCTAGTCTTACACTGTTAAATTAGGGACGGCTAGTGCAGATAGCCCTCGTGTAGCTTTGCGCGAAATTCAAACAACAAAAACAAATCCTCAGCACTTGTTTGATATTTTTGTCAATAATAATAATAAAAAAGCCAAGTCAGTTAAAGTTCAGTATAGCTTAATAAATTACAGGTTTCTACATTGTTAAGGTTATTTCACATAGTTTCAGAATTCTAGCAAAATTTGTTCAAAAGTAAAGAATAATATTAAAGGCTTTCGAAATTCAATAGAATATAATGGTTGAGAAGCGTAGGAATTGCAATCTTGTTCGATTCAAGCAGCTCCTAAGTTCCCGTTTTTGTTACTAACTTTAATTACTTTGTAACTTTAAAAAGGGCATGATAATATGTGTATTTAAGCATTTCGTGTGTAAGGGAAAAAGTAGAAAGAGAGAGTAAAACATAATCACTGATTTGATCCTTCATTCTCTAAAGAACGGACAAAAAATACGCTGAAAGGTGGCGCTGAAGAAGAATTGTGAGGTTGAACACCAACGAAGTTTGAGAAGATGAACATGCTACTTCTATAAATTTGTATGCTAATACTTAAACAAGAGAAAATTATAATTGTTCTAGGGACGGAAACGTTTTTAAACGGATACTAAAATGAAGACTAAATCTATAACACTCTGGTTTGAAATCGCTACTTCAACAGGAAGGCTAGGCCTATAATACTATAGTTTGAAATCAATACTTCAACAAATTTTCTAGGTCTTTAACAAACACGGTAGTCTGAAAACACTACACGAGGGCTAGGACAAAAACACTGGATAAAAGTTGAAACTAATAATGGAACGGGGAAGGCTATATTTATAACTGTGTGACTTGAATCCAGTACTGCAACTGGAAGGCTAGGCCTATAACTGTGTGGCTTGAAACCATTATTGCAACTGGAAGATTAGGCCTACAACTGTGTGGTTTAATACCTGTACTGTAACTGGAAGGTTAGGTCTCTAGCTGTGTAGCCTGGTACTAGTACTGTTATCGAAAGGTTAGGCCTATAACTGTGTGGCTTAACACCTGTACTGTAACTGGAAGGTTAGGTCTATAGCTGTGTAGCCTGGAACTAGTACTGTTATCGAAAGGTTAGGCCTATAACTGTAAGGCTTGAAACCAGTACTACAACGAGAGAACTGGGTACATAAATCTATAGTTTGAAATGAGGACCGCAGTTGAATGGGGTGGTTAGCCTAAATTACGGTGTATTGAAACCAATACTGCAGCGTGAAGGTCAGGTCTAACGT